>NC_139966.1:49637533-49714018 GCF_963993115.1 Abramis brama | reverse complement strand
CAGCCTCCAAGTGCCACGAAGGAAACGAGATACCAGAGGGTCCTTCCCCACAGACATTCCACCCAAAGGAATGTGGTAAGCACCTATGGCCGCCACATAGACCTTTAAAGTGGACGGGGTCAGACCTGCAGTGAACCGGTCCTGCAGGAACTCCAGCACTGTACCAATTGGGCAGTGGACTGGGTCCAACCGACGGTCACTACACCAAGAAGTGAATACTCTCCACTTCAGGGCATAAAGTTTCCTCGTGGAGGGAGCTCTGGACTGTAGAATGGTCTCAACAACCTCAGTTGAGAGACCTGACTCTATGAGCTGGGCCCCCTCAGAGGCCAAGCCCACAGGTTCCACAGTTCTGGGCGGGGGTGAAATATTGAGCCCCCTGCCTGGGACAGAAGGTCTCTCCTGACGGGTAACTCCAGAGGATGCCCGTCGAGGAGGGAGACCAGATCGGGAAACCATACTCTGCCCGGCCAACGCGGGGCTATTAGAAGCAGGCAAACCCGGTCCCTGCGAACTCTCTCCAGAACTCCCGGGAGCAGAGCAACTGGGGGAAAGGCGTACAGACGTAGCCTCGGCCACGTCTGAACCATAGCATCCAGTCCCAGAGGAGCTGGATGCGTGAGGGAGAACCAAAGTGGACAGTGAGACGTCTCTCGAGACGCAAACAAATCCACTTGTGCTTGGCCGTACTCCCTCCATATCAGCTCCACCACCTCGGGGTGGAGCCTCCATTCCCCGGGCCTCAGCCCCTGCCTCGACAGAGTGTCTGCTCCTATATTCTGAACCCCGGGGATGTAGGCTGCTCTGAGTGACAGCAACTTCCCCTGGGACCACAAGAGGATATGGCGTGCCAGATTTGATAATGGGCGCGAGCGCAAACCCCCTTGGTGGTTGATGTAGGCGACTACCGACGTGTTGTCCGTATGCACTAACACATGGTGTCCCCTGAGGTCTGTGACAAAGCTCCTCAGAGCCCGGAAGACAGCTAACATCTCTAGGCGATTGATATGCCAGGAACGATGATGGTCTTCCCACAGACCTTGAGCTGAGCGACCCTCCAGGATCGCTCCCCAACCCGTGAGGGAAGCATCCGTCGTTAGCAGTCTGCGACGACAAGAAGCTCCCAACACTGGGCCCTGGGACAGGAACCAAGGTTTCTTCCACATAACCAAGGCACGTAGGCATCGCCGCGTGACCTTGATTGTGCGAAATGGGTTGCCCCTCGGGGAAAACCCCCTGGTCCTGAGCCACCACTGCAGGGGCCTCATGTGCAGCAGTCCAAAAGGTATCACGTTGGAAGCTGCTGCCATGAGACCCAACAGTCTCTGGAACTGTTTGACAGTGAGTAGCTGGCCTAGCTTTACACTTTTCACAGCTGCAAGGATGGACTCTATACGTGGCGGTGACAGGCGCGCCTGCATCGACACTGAGTCCCAAACCACGCCTAGGAAAGTGGTTCTCTGGAGTGGAGAAAGCACACTCTTCTTGGCGTTCAGCCGTAACCCCAGCTCTTTCATGTGGGCGAGAACAACATCTCGATGTTGAACCGCCAACTGATGCGACTGAGCTAAAATCAACCAATCGTCGATGTAGTTCATGATGCGAATCCCCTGAAGGCGCAGAGGCGCCAGAGCTGCATCCATACATTTCGTGAAAGTGCGGGGTGATAAAGCTAGGCCGAATGGAAGAACACGATATTGGTATGCTTTGCCCCCGAAAGCAAACCTCAGGAACTTCCAATGACACGGACGGATGGAAATATGGAAATATGCGTCCTTGAGATCTATCGTGACAAACCAGTCCTCGGACCTGATCTGTGGCACGATCTGTCTCAATGTCAACATTTTGAACTTGAGCTGCATGACTGACTCGTTCAGAACTCGAAGATCCAAAATGGGACGCAATCCCCCGTCCTTTTTTGGAACTATGAAGTACCGGCTGTAAAACCCGGTTTCCCTGTCGGAGGGAGGTACATATTCTATGGCCCCTTTCTCTAACAGAGTGTTTACTTCCTGTTCCATAACCAGAACCTGCTCGGGGCCCACCACTGTGGGTAGGACCCCCATAAACCGAGGTGGGCGTTTCTTGAATTGTATCTGATACCCTTTTCCTACGGTCTGCAGGACCCAACGAGAAACATTTGACAGTAGCTTCCACGCTGTCAAAGATTCTACTAGAGGTACCAGCCTCTCGAGACTGGTTTCTGGATTTTGTTGTTGTTGAGCAGTCAATTCGACGCCCTGTAACGGCGCACCGGCAGGGAGCGACCGAACAGACTGCTCTAACACCCTCCTCGGAGGGGGCGGGCATCCCGAGGCCACTACGTTTCCGGGTGGTCCTTGAGATATGTGCTCGCCGGAGACCGCTGCGCCCTGTAACACCGATGGCGGCAGGGTTGGCAGAACGGTCCCCTGAGGGTACCGAAGAGAGACGGGCACCGTAAAAAGAGGTGTTAACCGCTCTGCTTCGGGGGGGACTACCCTCATTAATCCTGAGCCCTCGGACGTCAGGATTTCTTCCCAGCAGCCTTCTTGGCGGTAATAACGGTCCGCAGATCCGTTCTACCCCTCGAAGACTGCTGGGTTTGAGCGCGCCCTCCGTGTCCCCGAGATTTTTGTGGGGGAGCACGGGAGGACACGCTCTGCTTCTGAGTGGCACGATGCTCAGCACCCTTTTTAGAGGAGTGAGGCTGCTCCCGCTCAGCAGCCTCATAGAAAGAACGGCGGGGAAGAAGCTTTTGAAGAGCAGATGCTTGTTTAGCGGCTTCTTGTGATTTTGCAACCGCAATATTTACTGCATCCCCAAATAACCCGGCAGTGGAAACCGGAGCGTCTAACAGAACATGCTTTTCTTTGTCCTTAATATCGCTCAGGTTGAGCCACAGATGCCTCTCAGTAGCCACCAGGGCTGCCATAGACCGCCCGATAGATTTAGCGGTCTCCTTGGTGGCTCTGAGAGAAACATCCGTGGCTCTGCGCAGTTCAGCCACAGTGTCGGGACCGATTCCCCCGCCCTCCTCTAAATCCCCCAATAATTCTGCCTGATAGGCTTGTAAAATAGACATCGTATGCAGACACGCTGCAGCTTGACCAGCGGCTGCATACGACTTATTAATCAGGGAAGATGTCAACTTTACTGGCTTTGAGGGAAGTGTAGGAGCCTTCAGGGAAGATGCCGTTGCTGGAGAGAGATAGCCCGCGAGCGTCTCTTCCACCTTCGGCATCTCCCCATAACCATGCTCTTTATATTGTGAAATAGTGGAATATAGAGAGGTGTGTGGTGTGTAAACTCTGTAAGAGACTGGTCTCCCCCACGATCTCGACACCTCGGTGTGGAGATCGGGGAAAAACGGCAGGCTCCTACGCTGGGGCTGAGCACGAGATGGCAGGAAGCGTTCGTCGAGTTTGCTTTTTGAACGAACGTCCTGCCTATCCTCTGGCCACTCAATAGACAATCTGTCAACTGCTCTCGTGATCACATCGAGCAGTTCTTCAAAAGCATGAGACTGAGGTGGCGAATCCTCAGACTCAGCATCAATACTTACAACATCCAACTCCTCAGAGCTGGATAGTTGCAGTATTGGTGCCTCTATCGGGGGGGAAGAAACCGCAGCGCGTGCTTCCACACCCTGATGAGAGGCACTGGATCTGTCAGTAAGAGGCTGAGATAAGGCAGAGCCCGTCTCAACATCCACTGACAGATCCATTTGCGAACCCCAGGTCTGAGATCGCCGCCGAGCCTCAGCCGCGGCGGGACCCGAGCCCTGGGGAACGTGGTCGGGATTGAACCGAGCCAACCGGGATCGGAGCGTCCGCAATGGAAGCGCACAGCAATGCACACAGTCACCACCCTCGAGTGCTGACTGGGCATGCTCCTCTCCCAAACAAACAACACAAAGAGTGTGTGTGTCACCTCCCGTTAAATAACGCGGGCAGGGATGGACACACACTCGATACTGCTGCTTGCTCGCCATATCTGAATAAATATATATATATATAGACAGACAACACCAAATAACAAGGACAGATTTCAACACAGAGCGCGACTGAAGACTCAGAAAGCTTTCGTTTTCTGTTTCGGGCCGGCTTTTATAGCTTCCTGGTACGTGACGTCACCCGCCTCTGACGTCCCGCTACACCATTGGACTGATTTTACATGTGCTTCAAGACGTCATCACGCAAAGCGTTCCCCATAGCGTCATTCTCGACGCAACGGGAGTTCCCTTGAAAGGGAACCAGCTAAGAGAATGTTTTTAATTAATTCAACATCCATTCATTTCTGTATGTAGCAGATATATTGATTTATACTTGAGTCCTCTAACCTGAAAGAAGCTCATCAGCATCTTCATACCCAGAATGCTGTTCTTCTGAAAGGACACTTCCTATTATGGAGAAGTAGATTAATCAGACACACGTTCACAGGTGTAAATCAACCAAAATCCCCAAATCCTTTGAATCACAACACTAACCCTGTATCATTTCAGATAACACAAATGGATCTATGTGATTAACTCTACTCTCCGCTATGAATAAAGTGATTATGATCTCCTCAAATCAGACTCTATGACATTTACTCACCCCTCTGAGTGAAGAAAATCTGTCTATTAGTGGGTCTGTGATGAATCTCCTCATAAACGGCCTCAGTCGTCGTCCTGTGTCTCCTCTTAGAGAGAGCTGTGAGTGTAGACAGACAAACCTGCTGTCAGTTCACAACACATGACTGATCACACACACTGAATAAGACACAATATGACAGTCTCTGGATCTCTCCTACCTCTCTTCATCACTCTGTTCTGCTGAATCAGTATAAGCAGTGGCACTAAGAGCAGTAAGAGCAAAACTCCCAGTACAACCACAAGCACAGAGAGAGACACTGGAGGAGTTTGTGGAGAAGTGACTGATGTTGAGCGCACTGTCTGAGAAACTGGAGGAGAAGCTGATGTTGTTCTGGCAGGAGAAGTGGACACTGACAAATCTAACAAAACAGTCAAAAACAGTATTATTAGCACTAAAATTATGTTTAAAAAAAAGAAAGACAAACATTGGTCAGTGTTTTACAGTGACCTGCACAGGTGAGTCCAGCGTGCTCTTTGTGGGAGCAGTCAGTGTGGTTCTTCAGGGAGAGAGGACAGTCCCACAGGTGAATCTCATTCCCTCTGCACTCGACTCTGTTCAGCCACACAACACCTTCACCAGCACCAAAGACTGAATTCCCATCAGCCCTCAGTGCTGCTTCACAACCCAGCTGCCTGCAGACCACCTGAGCATCGCTGATGTCCCACAGATCAGCACAGACTGAACCCCACACAGCGTTATGATACACCTCCAGCCTCCCAGAGCACCGGCCCAAACCTCCACTCAGTCTGAGAGGAACATGATCTAAATCACACACAGCAACATCACTGACCAGCAATACATTTACAATGCATTTTATGACTATTTAAGGTTGTGACAAATTATGAATGTGGAATGTGGATTCAGTGTACAAGTGCTCAGATATTAATAATTCAAGATACTGTGAATAAAGAAAATACACCCTTTTAATTATCTTACTTGAACACTGTCTCTGGTGAGGAGATTCTGAGGTAGAACATGTCAGACGACTCCGAGGAGATTCATGAGTCTGCTCCTCTAAAATTAAAACATTAAAATTTAATTAAATACTGAATAGAAAAATTATTAATAATAATCATACTGAAACAAACATAATGTTTTCCAACTATCTTAAATCAGTTAAATATCTTCTTACCTGAGCAGGTGATCTTGGCCACTTCATTATCACAGTCATTCTGTCCCCAGGGTGAAGATGGACACTGCCATAGAGTGGAATCATGACGTCGACATTTAAGTTTATCAAGCCAATTATGAGACTTCAGTCCCTCTGAATAACTGGGTTCACTTCCAGATCTTCCACAGTTCAGCTCTTGACAGATCAGACTAACTGTGTCTCTGTCCATCTTATGGTAACACACATTACCCCAGGATCCATTGTAGAAAACCTCCACATTCCCTTCACAGCCCTCAGTTAACCTGATCTCTTTAAACTCTAGACAGAAGTGGAAAATGAGTACATTTTAAAAGTGTGGGTATTATGGATGCATAAATGTGTTTTTAAAGTTGGTAACGCTTTACAATAGGGTTCATTAGTTAACATTAGTTAATGTATTAACTAACATGAACTAACAATAAGCAATACATGTGTTACAGTATTTATTCATCTTTGTTAATGTTGGTTAATAAACACAGCTGTTCGTTCGTTGTTTGTTCATGTTAGTTCACAGTACATTAACTAATGTTAACAAATACAACCTTTGATTTTAATAATGTATTAGTAGATGTTGAAATTAATAAATTAATTAATGAATTAATAAATGCTGTAGAAGTATAGTTCATTCTTAGTTTAGGTTAACTAAGGTAGTTAACTAATGTACCTTATTGGAAAGTGTTAACTTGAAGTTTCTTAAAATGTTATATTCATTATAAGTTTAATTTAAACACATATATAGAAGCATGTTTACCTGAGCACACGACTCCTACATCCTCCTTGTGTTGACAGTCATGTTTCCCCCAGCCTGGAGAAGAGCAGTTCCACAGGGACGTCTCATTCCCCTCACACTCCACCTCATCCAGCCATATGGGTCCAGAACCAGGACCAAACCAGGCTGGTACCTGCTGGTTACTGAGGGCCACTCCACACTGCAGCTGTCTGCACACCACATGGGCATCTTTAATATCCCAGGAGTCATCACACACTGTCCCCCATGAGCCGCTGTGAAAAACCTCCAGCCTCCCTGCACAGTCTCCCCCAGAACCCACCAGCCTGATGGACCCGCGACCTGATATTCAGAGAGAGAAAAACACATTATTGATCACTAACAACTGAAGAATCTGCCCAGATGTTGTTGTTCTCACCAAGGCAGGTGATTGACAGCTGTTGTGTGGAGCTGCAGTTGAGAGTTTGTGGAGAGCTGCAGTTCCCCAGATGAGCTTCACTCCCAGAGCACTGGAAGCCCGTCACACACTCATGACTGTGTTCAGGACTGGATGAAGAGGAGCCGGAGAAGTTCAGCACAGAGCCACAGCCCAGCTGTCTGCAGACCACAGAAGATTCAGTGAGACTCCAGGAGTCCAGCAGAACTCTCCTCCAGACCTGATGGATGGAAACTTCCAGCTCCCCCTCACACTGTCTCTCTCCAGACAACCGCACCAGACCATCATGAACAGCCAGAGAGGAACCTGAGGAGAAGATCTGAGGTTTTACTAAAATAAGAATTATGTTATAACATGGTGAAAAAGAGCATAATGCTCTGAGTGTCAAATATAATTTTACCAGAGCAAATGACTCCAACATCTCGCCTATGAGAACATTCAGCTCGTCTCCATGAAGAGACGGAACATTCTGAGAGTTTTGTTTCATTCCCGTCACAATCAAATACATCAGCCCAGATTTCACCACTTCCCTCTCCAAACCAGTCTGATCCCACAACAGACACAGCAATCCCACAATTCAGCTGTCTACAGAGGACACTGGCAGCTCTCATATCCCAGCATGCATCACACACTGAGCCCCATTCATTGAGGAACCGAAGCTCCACTCTTCCAGAACAGGAGTCTGAACCGTTCATCAGTTTGGCCTCTGTGTAACCTGAATAAAGGACATAGAGGTTAAAATAAAGTATAATGCAGCTGACAGAGCACATATACTGTTTTAAATACAAACAAAGAGACAATGAATATTTATAATTTACCAGAGCAGATCAGTCCCACATTATAGTCACTGGTACAGCTTTGTTTGTGTGATAATGAAATTGAGCAAAATGAAATATGAGATTCATTTCCTCTGCACTGAATCTCTTGTGTCCACATCTGAGCGTCTCCTTTGCCAAAAGCATCTTCTCCCAGCACCTGTACAGGAGCCCCACAGTCCAGCTCTCTACACACAACCTCTGCATCCTGCTGGTCAAAGGCAGCGTCACACACTGAAACCCACGACTGATCATCAAGTATCTCTAACCTCCCAGAGCACAGGTGAGATCCATTAACGAGTCTGGAAGCTTTATGACCTTTTAATATTACAGGAATGACAGTGCACAGTAGACAAAAACAAATGCTTGATAGTTAAATACAATAAACATACAAACAGTTTTTCAAACAAACTATTTTTTATGTCACAACAAATTAATGGGCAATCAGTTAAATTATTCACCCGAACAGATGACACCGGCATCATAATTGTGAGTACAGACATGTACGCTCCATCCACAGTTCTTCAGTGTTGACTCTGATCCAGTGCATAATACATCTATCAATATTGGTCCTGATCCTGGTCCAAAATAAGCATCACTCAGAGCATCTACAGGTTCTCCACAGTCCAGCTCTCTACACACCACTGCAGCATCAGGCAAATCCCAGTCATAGTGACACACTGTTCCCCACTGACCTCTATGAAGAACCTCCACTCTACCAGCACAGCGACTGTTACCACCAACCAGCCTCACATACTTTTTATCTAAGTGACAGAAAAATACAGATAGAGACCGTGATTGCATCTCCGTAAACACACTAGTTCGCGTATCAGTAAATTGTGTACACAAATTCAGCACTGGTAAAGCACACTGGCTCACTACACATTTGGACACTGATTTTTCAAATCCGGTGATATGACTAGTGCTTGTGTCATAAAACGTCACCACAGGTATTTATTAACAACACACATAACATCTTTCTGACATTTCTTTTTGCCGTTTAAAGTATGTTATGAAATATATTTTGATTGTTGTTATATATATCTGAAACATTTTAGCCAAATTTTAATTGTAAATATTTACGACACTGTTCACTACTTATCTACTGATGTTTATACTGACATATTGGTTTGTGTTATTTGTTTTGCACTTAACAGAATTTCCATTAAGGGGAACGTAGTGAGCATCTAGTTTTTAGAATGCATTGTGGGATTTTTAGGGAGCAAACATTCCTGTGAACTTGAAGGATTTTGTGATTGAGACAGATCTTAAAATGGCTGGCTCCTTGGTCAGTGTTCAGACTGTGAAATATGAAGCTGACTGAGATGCACCCTATTAGTAAAAGGTATGATATTACTATATTCTTTTAACTCACCAGCACAGATCAGCCCCTGGTAATTATAATGTGAACAGCTGTTTTTATGTAAGGATGTTGGACAGAGATGAATCTGAGACTCATTTCCTCTGCACTGAATCTCTTGTGTCCACATCTGAGCGTCTCCTTTGCCAAAAGCATCTTCTCCCAGCACCTGTACAGGAGCCCCACAGTCCAGCTCTCTACACACAACCTCTGCATCCTGCTGGTCAAAGGCAGCGTCACACACTGAAACCCACGACTGATCATCAAGCATCTCCAACCTCCCAGAGCAACTGGAGTTTCCAATAAGCCTGACACCTGAAGTAGCAAGAGATAAGAAACATTTCAATTTTGTTTATTTAAAGGTGTGTAATTCTTGTCATTATTGTTCTACCATAAAGCACCACTTATTAATGGGAAAGGAGTAAAACAGTCAAATTACTCAATCTCTCATGTCAACCCATATCATATGACTTTCATTTTTATGGAACATAAAAAGGGAATTTTACAGAATATCCTAGTAGTATTTTCAATATAATGAAAGTAAAAAAACAACAACAAAAAAAAAACATTGTGTGCTCTACAGAACAAAGTCATAGAGGTTTGAAAGACAAAGTAAATGATGACTGATTTTTCATTTTGGGTTGAACTTTCCCTTTAAGACAGTTGAAATATCAGTGATCTAAAAACAGTGCAGGGTTTGGAGCAGTTTACCTGAGCAGATTACTCCTGCATCTTTAGTATGATCACAGTCATACAAAGCCCAATTTACTGTTCCACAGTTCTTCAGTGTAGATTCTGATCCCGAACATAACGTGCGATTTGCCCAGATTGGTCCTGATCCTGGTCCAAAATGAGCATCACCAAGAGCATCTACAGGTTCTCCACAGTCCAGCTCTCTACACACCACTGCAGCATCAGGCAAATCCCAACCAGCACCACACACTGTTCCCCACTGACCTCTATGAAGAACCTCCACTGTACCAGCACAGCGACTGTGACCACCAACCAGCCTTACTCTTAAATTGTCTATAAAGTAAATAAAGAGGGAGTAAAGACATATGGACAAAAGGAAAGAATGAGGAAAAAAGTATCACAATAAGAGAAAAAACTATGATACAATTTACTAATATTTAGAGTAGATTTTGGAAACATTAAATTTGATTTCAGTTTATTTAAAAAAGGCTCAAACCTGCACACACCAGTCCAACATCATTTTCATGAGGACAGTTGTTTTCATGTGATGGTGATGTTGGACAGAGGTGAATCTGAGACTCATTTCATCTGCACTGAATCTCTTGTGTCCACATCTGAGCGTCTCCTTTGCCAAAAGCATCTTCTCCCAGCACCTGTACAGGAGCCCCACAGTCCAGCTCTCTACACACAACCTCTGCATCCTGCTGGTCAAAGGCAGCGTCACACACTGAAACCCACGACTGATCATCAAGTATCTCTAACCTCCCAGAGCAGCGAGAACCTCCAACCAGTCGGACTTCTGAAAGAATAAAACAGGAAAAAACTCAATTTAAATTTAGAGAACTTCAATAATGAGTCAGTCATATAATTAATATATCAATCAACGGGAAATCATATTTTCCTTTATCTTCTGAAATAAAATATATTTATTATGAAAACATATTATTGTAACGGTCATCAGTTGGAGTGCCCTCGAGAACCACCAGAGGGCACTCCATTTCAGATTGTCATTTTCCCTCACAACTACATTTCCCATACTCACTGCTCGGACTCATCTTCACTGATCACATTCACCTGTTTGTCATTACCTTGTTTAGCTCACCCCTTAAAAGCCTGGTTTTCACATTCAATCACTGCGTAGTTTTGTATGTGTTGCACTGCATCTCTGAGCATTTCTTTGGTTCCCTGTATTTCAGTTTCTTGGACTCTCTGCCTGCTTTTGGATTACCCATTTGCCTTGTCCCCTGCCTGCCTCTGGATTACCCGTTTGCCTTGTCCCCAGCCTTGTGTGTTTGTTTGTTTGGACTGCCTACCTGGACTTTGACCTGTTGCCTGTTCATTTGTTTACGTGTCTGGATTGTCCCCTTCTGAATAAAGCTGCAATTGGATCTCACCTTCGTGTCTCAGAGCGGTTTGTGACAGAAAACTATGCCAACACAGATCCAGCAGCCAAGTAAGACCCAGACCCATCGATGAATCCAGCAGCACAAATTATACGTCTCTGTCAAGGAGATCGACCCATCGAGAATTATGTAATGGACTTTTTGAAGCTTGCTCCTCTGACTTACATGGATGAGGTATGTCTAATGATATTTTTTAGCGGAGGACTATCTGAGTCACTCAACTACCGTATGCCATTGCATGACCCTAACGGGACTCTTGAACAGTATATTGACTTGGCCCTTTCCTTGAGCGGTTCATCATTTACTGTGGGCCTTGCGGAGGAAGAACCCCGCAAACTCACGAGAAACTCTAAGCCTGAGAATCTTCACGTCATGCCACCCATCAGGCCCATCACCGGATCGGTCTCTGGATGTTCTAGATTAATGTCCAGCGTGATGGACTCACCGCTCATGTCAGCACGGAGGGCCAAGAAGATCGGCCTAACGGGGTCTCGTCCTGCCAAAACCACTGTTCCAGAGTCTCTTTCAGTCGAGGTCTCTGCCGAGCCTGCGCTCCACGCCAGCCCGGCCGAGTCTGCACCTCACGTCAGTCCTGCCAAGCCAGAGCTTCACATCAGTCCTGCCGAGCCAGAGCTTCACGTCAGTCCTGCCGAGCCAGTGCTTCACGACGTCACGTCTGCCAATCCAGAGACTGTTCACGTCACGTCTGTCGATCCAGAGACGCTTCACGTCACGTCTGCCGATCCAGAGTCTGTTCACGTCACGCCTAACCAGCCAGAGACTGTTCACGTCACGTCCGCCAAGCCAGTGTCTCCGGACAAGATGGCCGCCGCCGAGCCTGTGTCTCTGGACAAGATGGCCGACGCCAAGCAAGGGTCACCGGACAAGATGGCCGACGCCAAGCAAGGGTCACCGGACAAGATGGCCACCGCCGAGCCAGTGTCTCCGGACAAGATGGCCACAGCCGAGCCAGTGTCTCCGGACAAGATGGCCACCGCCGAGCCAGTGTCTCCGGACAAGATGGCCACCGCCGAGCCAGTGTCTCCGGACAAGATGGCCACCGCCGAGCCAGTGTCTCCGGACAAGATGGCCACCGCCGAGCCAGTGTCTCCGGACAAGATGGCCACCGCCGAGCCAGTGTCTCCGGACAAGATGGCCACCGCCGAGCCAGTGTCTCCGGACAAGATGGCCGAGCCAGTGTCTCCGGACAAGATGGCCGAGCCAGTGTCTCCGGACAAGATGGCCGAGCCAGTGTCTCCGGACAAGATGGCCGAGCCAGTGTCTCCGGACAAGATGGCCGAGCCAGTGTCTCCGGACAAGATGGCCGAGCCAGTGTCTCCGGACAAGATGGCCGAGCCAGTGTCTCCGGACAAGATGGCCGAGCCAGTGTCTCCGGACAAGATGGCCGCCGCTACGTCGCCTGAGCCCTCAGCAGAGATGGCCGCCACCACGCCTGAACCTGAACCCTCAGCAGAGATGGCCGCCACCACGCCTGAACCTGAACCCTCAGCAGAGATGGCCGCCACCACGCTTGAACCTGAACCCTCAGCAGAGATGGCCGCCGACACGCCTGAACCTGAGCCCTCAGCAGAGATGGTCGCTGCCACGGTGTCTGTTCCTGTTCCTGAGCCAGTTCCTGTTCCTGAACCGGTGTCTGTTCCTGTTCCTGAGTCGGTGTCTGTTCCTGAACCAGTGTCTGTTCCCTTTGTTCCTGAGCCGGTGTCGGTTCCTGAGCCGGTGTCTGTTCCTGAGCCAGGGTCTGTTCCAGCTCATAACCCCATAGCTGCCCCCGAGAAGATTTTAGGGGGAGGCAGTAGGTCCCTGGATGGGATCATGGAGGCCGCGCCGCCATGGCTATCAGAAGGGTCGTCTCTGCCCTGGCCGCCCGAAGTGTTGTCTCCGTCCTGGCTGCCCGAAGGGTCTGGTCCACCCTGGCCACCTGAACTGCCTGGTCGACCCTGGCCACCTGAACTGCCTGGTCTGCCCTGGGTCCCTGCACAGCCAGCACAACCTGCTCCGCCCTGGTCGCCTGCACAGCTTGCTCCGCTCTGGACGTCTGTGCAGCCTCAATCTCCAAGCCCTCTTCCGCTCCACGGGCCTGGCCCTCCATCCCACCCCCGAGTCCGCCTCCACTCCACCTCCCTTATAGAGAATCATAGGAGCGTCTGGAAGCCGCTCTTTAGAGGGGGGGCTATGTAACGGTCATCAGCTGGAGTGCCCTCGAGAACCACCAGAGGGCACTCCATTTCAGATTGTCATTTTCCCCTCACAACTACATTTCCCATACTCACTGCTCGGACTCATCCTCACTGATCACATTCACCTGTTTGTCATTACCTTGTTTAGCTCACCCCTTATAAGCCTGGTTTTCACATTCAATCACTGCGTAGTTTTGTATGTGTTGCACTGCATCTCTGAGCATTTCTTTGGTTCCCTGTATTTCGGTTTCTTGGACTCTCTGCCTGCCTTTGGATTACCTGTTTGCCTTGTCCCCTGCCTGCCTCTGGATTACCCGTTTGCCTTGTCCCCAGCCTTGTGTGTTTGTTTGTTTGGACTGCCTACCTGGACTTTGACCTGTTGCCTGTTCAGTTGTTTACGTGTCTGGATTGTCCCCTTCTGAATAAAGCTGCAATTGGATCTCACCTTCGTGTCTCAGAGCGGTTCGTGACAGTTATACATGTCAGCAAAACTTTTTCCCAGTCCAAAAGGACTTGAAAGTAACCTACAAAAACGGCTCATATACAAAACAGTGTATAGTTATTGTTACTGTAAAAATCTAAATGCATTACATGACCGCTCACGTTTCAACATTTTCATGTTAACAATATATAACCTTTTTTTAAACAGGAAAAGTCCCATTGAGACACAGTCTCTTTTACAAGGGAGTCCTGTATAGCACGTTCAATCATAGGTTGCAAGACAATAAATTACAAATAAAATACAAAGCAGATTTACACAGAATATACAAAATATTTGCATGTGAAGATGCAATGAGGTTATAATATATAAACAAACGAAATAAGGGCTAGAAGTCAATATCCACCCACCATTAATTAAAACAATTGCACATGTCCGTCCACATATCAGATATTCTTTTTTTAAAAAGCAGCTAAGGAAATTAGCGCACCAATCTTAAGTCTAGACTGGAGTTCATTCCAGGACGAAGGACCATAGTAAGACAGACCCCTCTTTCCTGCTTCTGTCCTCATTCTTGGTACCTTAAAAAGTAGTACATCACTAGATCTTAATTGATATGTACTTTGAGTACGAACAAATTTTAAACAAATATAAGACGGCAAGATACCTAAAATCGCTTTATAAATAAAAATGCACCAATGTCGCATCCTGCGCGATTTAAGTGACGGCCAATTTACCATATTGTATAAGATGCAGTGATGCGTCTGATAGCCAGCATTTGTAATGAACCTGAGAGCCGCATGATAAAGAGGGTCTAGTATTGACAGAGTAGATGGACAAGCAAATTGATAGATGATATCCCCATAATCTATCTGAGACAGGAATAGTCCTGCAACCAGTCTTTTTCTTATAGTCCTAAAAAAGCAAGATTTTAATCTATATAAGAATGCCAGAGTGAATTTAAGTTTCATAGCGAGAGCTTCAATGTGTTTTTTAAAGGTAAAACCTTTATCAAGCCAGATACCCAAATACTTGTAAGTATCAACAAGTTCAATAGCTTCATCTTGGAGTGTCTTAATAGCAAGAACTGGGACTTTAGTACCTATGGGGGCAAATATCAATGCCTTCGTCTTTTTTGCATTTAAAAGTAGCTTCAAATCAAACAAGGCGGATTGTAATGAGGCGAAATCTGACTGCAAATTCGCACAGGCAGTCTCAGGTGTAGAGGCACAAGAATACATAATTGTGTCATCGACATACAAATGATACTGTGAGTAATTAAATTCACTACAAACATTATTTATACAATGTCTATGAATAAATCCTATCAGGGAATTACATTAGAATTTAGAGTTAGAAACTCGTGGCCTCAAGATAGTAACTCGTGGCCTCAAGATAGTAACTCGTGGCCTCAAGATAGTAACTCGTGGCCTCAAGATAGTATCTCGTGGCCTCAAGATAGTAACTCGTGGCCTCAAGATAGTAACTCGTGGCCTCAAGATAGTAACTCGTGGCCTCAAGATAGTAACTCGTGTATATAAAAAATAAGTATAAGTAAAAATAAGTAAAAATAAGTATAAATATAGGCTATAAAATATGAAGAAGAATTATAAAGGACTATGGATATGCAGCCTACAAGATTTACATTACTTTATTAACAGAATTGTGATGAACAGTACTAGTAAATAAATAGAAGCAAAACTGCAGCAAACTATATTGCACACTGAATATTAAAACAGAGAATATTGCACAGAATGTGAAGTATTGCACTACAGGGTCCAGTTATTACAGTTTAATAACAAAGGGTCCATGTGTCAGACACTTTACTATCTTGAGGCCACAAGATACTATCTTGAGGCCACGAGTTACTATCTTGAGGCCACGAGTTATTATCTTGAGGCCACGAGATACTATCTTGAGGCCACGAGATACTATCTTGAGGCCACGAGTTACTATCTTGAGGCCACGAGTTACTATCTTGAGGCCACGAGATACTATCTTGAGGCCACGAGTTACTATCTTGAGGCCACGAGATACTATCTTGAGGCCACGAGATACTATCTTGAGGCCACGAGTTACTATCTTGAGGCCACGAGATACTATCTTGAGGCCACGAGTTACTATCTTGAGGCCACGAGTTACTATCTTGAGGCCACGAGATAGTTATAATTAATTTTTTTGACAGAGTGGGACTAGGGGGGCTCCGTACATTTAAAAGCAGCGCTCATTCATCATTGTATTAGATGCGCGCATCAACCGTCGCCTCGAGTCCGCTGTTGAAGGTGATGATCATCCATTTATCCTCACGCGTAACAACACATAAGAATAATAGTAGGCTACTTTGACCATCGGGTGCGGAAAGCTTCTCCGCACTGATGATACAAAAGTACAGGCGTCCTCTCTCAGCCCCCTTAATGAGAGAGAAAGAGGTTCAAAACCCTCTAATCACACCCGCTGTTACCTTATTAGACAGAACAGAGGAAATCATCAAACAACTTCAGTGACAAATCAGACCAGGCTTTTATGATCTTCTCCATATATATATATATATATATATATATATATATATATATAACTGTCAGTGCTGATGAACTCCTCCTCCCCACCCATCAAGACGGAGGGGATGCAGAAACACACACACACACACACACACACACACTCACACACTCTTGAGTCTTGACTTACAGGAGACAGGAAACTCTCCAGTTTATTTACAGCATCAAAGCCCAACACCTGCAGAGAAGAGATAAAAGCTCTGATAACTGTGATATTAGTGTATAGGCTACATATGTTAGCATGATATTAACACGTAATAAAGTCAACTCTTTAAATTAAATACTATTGCAAAATAGCAATTTTAAAAAAAGTAAAAAGGAGGCAGAAAATGTATTGTGTGAAACATCTCATCACTTTCTCAAGATAATTCTCATATTGCACAAAAGTGGTTTGTTTCAAATGGCCCACAAAAACCATAATCGTCAAAGTGAAGGTGAGCTTGTTGTTCATCTTGTTTCCAGCAGAGTGAGCCTGTGTGCTTAATTTCTGCTAAGCGCCCTTGTATAGAGTGGTGCAGGGATGATGTAAACTGGGTAAACCCATAGACATAATAGAGAGTAGAAGCCGCATCGACCGCTACTGCCTACTGGCGCTGACGCGCCATGGGGCAGCCATCTTGGACCGGTCACCCGCTCCATTCAGTGTAATCTGTTTGGCAGGTGCAATGAGCTGTCAGCGCATTTAATTAATCATACCTCACTGAATACCGAACTGATTTTCACCGGCCGGTGCATTAAACATAGCCTAGCTAGCTGGCTATGAATTCAGTACAGTAATATCAAAGATCCTTTCTCCTTCTCAACTCTCTGGTAATATTCTATTCACAAAATACAACCAATAGTAAGTTAAATCTTGTGAAAAGTAATCCCCAGAGCCCTGTTTGCGATGGTCGGCCGATTTGAGCAGGAATATGCTGCACAGTGCTCGGCATCTTGTTTCTTCTGCTGCTAAGCAACTAGGAGTATGACCGGTTCAAGATGGTGGCCGCATTTCTTGCGCCCAGCGGCCAATAGGGCGTCTACTCTCTATTATGTCTATGGTTGAAAATACATAGCAGACTCCCCAGACCAATGTTCAATCTTAAAAGATTGAGCTTGGTCTGGTGATAGCCAGACTAGGGATGATGTATTTTTGTAGGCCAAACAGGTAGACACAGAAACATATTAGCATTTTAGCACTTTCGGTTCCATCAGCCTGAAGTCAATGAGTTTTTTGAATAGGTTTTTGGTTAAATGCTTGAAATAAGGCCTGTGGTTAACACAAGCTCAAGATATTTTCAAGTTTCATTCAACAATATAAAATACATCAGTAATACGCTCTTGTGATCTTTTAGAAGCTTTTACTTGTCTTTTAAAATGCTGTTGCTAACAAGTGGCTAAATG
Organism: Abramis brama; assembly: GCF_963993115.1. Classification (NCBI taxonomy): domain Eukaryota; kingdom Metazoa; phylum Chordata; class Actinopteri; order Cypriniformes; family Leuciscidae; genus Abramis; species Abramis brama. The sequence goes on along the minus strand of NC_139966.1, from coordinate 49,696,243 downwards.
GGACTACAGAGGTTGTCAGGGACATTAAAGACTTAAAGGACACACTATGTCAGGAGCCATTTCTTCAGAGTCCTGATTTTGGGAAACTGTTCACAGTACAGACTGATGCCTCACAACATGGCATTGGTGCTTTAGCCTAGTCCTTCAAGAGGAACAAGGTCAACTCAAGCCAGTTATATACATCAGTAGGAAACTCCTGCCCAGAGAGGTAAACTATTCCACTGTTGAAAAGGAGTGCCTTGCTGTTAAGTGGGCCCTGGACTCTTTAAGGTATTATTTGCTTGGATGAAAATTCCGGTTGGAAACTGATCACTGAGCATTGGCCTGGTTAGGCCGCATTAAAAACACAAATGCTCGCAGTGGTTTCTGGCCATGCAACCGTTTGATTTTGAGGTGCTGCACAAGTCAGGGTCACAAAATTACTCTGCAGACTTTCTCTCGAGGACACCACAGGCGGTGTCTGGAGAGGGAGGGGGAAATGTCACAGTGAGGCTCTGTGACTAGAGACTCTTATTTTGTAAAAGGACTCTTATTATGACCGTGGTCTCAGAAGATACATGCATACATACAGTTTTCATACTAACATAACACATTATCTGTTTTGCGCAAATTTTAACACCAGTTAACACAGATATGTGTGTGTGACTGATTGTGTATTTAGTGTTGTTCCTGTCCTCACCATGCCCTTTTTCTTTAGTTTAACATTTACTGAGTCATTAATTTCACTATGTTAATTTATGTATTGTGTTAAGAAATCAAACAAGACCGGTAACCATGTTAAATGTTTGTTGTTTTCAATTAACCACTTGCATAATATAAATTGTCATACTTACGTACTGGAACATTTTCCCATACCAGCAGACAAAACCCGGTCACAGTAACTGCCACCATTTTTGAAGATCTCTTTCCCGCCAATAGAAGGCACAGTGTGGGGGAGATTTGTGTTCTGTTTGATCCTTCGTTAAACATTGTTAAACATTAATAATTAATTGAGTTTGTTTTGTTTCCAATGTTTATATATTTTTGTATTATTCTAACAGTTTATCTCTTTGTTACTGTTAAATCTATTTTTTTGTCTTTCTTAAATTTCTTTATTACCTTTAATCACTAAATGGTTTAGTCCAAGTAAGAGGGGCTTAGCCTTTTTAAGAGGGCCTCTCAGTGTTGTTAGTGTGAGTTGGTTTGTAGTTGTTGCTCTGTTTTGGGTCAATTTATTGGCATAGCCAAAAGTTTGTTTGAGAATAACTTTGAACAGTTTATTTTATTTTTGTTTCGTCTTTTTGGGATTTTCACTGTAAATACCACTTGCACTCTATTGGAAAACCTTTATTTTTTTTTCACTTATTGGAATAAACACCGAACTTTTGACTTCATTTTTACGCCTCCATCTGCCGGTACATTCAGAGCAGTGGTGCTGCTACTGTCTGAAACATCTTTGGGGCCTCTTTGTGGCAGTTGGCACACCTGTCTCTGTTACAAGGTCTGTAGCTATTGACTCTGCAGAAAGTTAGCGACTTCTCCGCACTGTACGTCTGACCTCGCTCTGATTTTACTTGGCCTACCACTTGAGTTGCTGTTGTTCCCAATTGCTTCTACTTTGTTATAATACCACTAACAGTTGACCATGGAATATTTAGTAGTGATGAAATTTCACAAATGGACTTATTGCACAGGTGGAAAGCTACCACGGTACCATGCTTGAATTCACTGAGCTCCTGAGAGCGACCCATTCTTTCACAAATGTTTGTAGAAGCAGTCTGGATGCCTAGGTGCTTGATTTTATACAACTGTGGCCATGGAAGTGATTGGAACACCTGAATTCAATGATTTGGAGGGGTGCCCCAATACTTTTGGCAATATAGTGTAACCCCACTGCTGATGAACGGGACTCCTCCTCCACCTTACAGAGACACTTTACTGAGGAGACACACTCATGATAAACTCACCCAGCCGTCATGAGAGTGAATGTGGGAAACACTTCAGTGTACATACAGCGCCAGAGTCTGACACCTGCAGAGAAGAGATACAAGCACTGATAACTAACTGCTGACCACAAACACTGAGACAGAGAGACATATCAAAGTACTGCTACAGAATAACAGTTTACAATATTTCATAGAACTTTATTGAATTTAGCATTTTGTGTACAAAAAAAGTTTGCAACATTCCCCAATTTCACAATACAATAATAATGACATAATATCCATGCACATAGCCAGTCTGATTTTAATTGCTAATTAGAAAACATTAAAATTAATAAATAAAATAAAAACATTAAAATTGGATTCAAATATAAAACAAGTACATAAAACAAATGAACAAGTACAAATGTACATGCTGAGTATGTCTGACTGTAAAAAACCCTCTGCGGGACATAAAGTGAACAAACATGCTCTTCTGCTCAGTTCAAAGAGTCATTACATTCTTTTGATGTAAAGATCCTTGATCACAGTTGCTGTTTGTAAACTTATTTCCCAAAGTACATTCCAACGTTCTTTAGCTAAATATGTATTTCCACCATCAGTGGGTCTAAATTCAAAAGAAATATGATATTTTTAATAGGTTGAAGATGCTGTGAAATATTAAAGACTGGAGCAGTGGAAGTTAAAGCATCCAAAATGTTACATAAAAGATTGGTGGACAGCAGTGGAAACTTGTATCTAAGACACTTAAACTCTGCAGAAAACTTAAATGCTTTAAAAGATTTGATGCAGTGATTGTGGTTTCAGTTATAAAGTCCCTCCCTGTTTTCCTGGCTCCTCCTCCACATCATCATAGTCTGTTATTAGAAAACAAGAGCAAAATAATTTATCAATATATGCTTTAAAAAGCATTACAAAAGAACACATCAAAATTGGCAGTCAAGTTAAATGAACTATCATGATCGCAGAAATTTATATTTGAAAGTGATTATAAAAAACTAAACGTAAACGTTCAGTATAAGGTAAAAAGGTGTCAGTAACGTACCAAACATGTCACTATATTCCCTGATATTCTTCACATCATCATACTCCTCCTGAACACCCTCTGATATAAATGTTTCTATTATTAATTATATGAGTATAAATGCCACTATAATTTGACAATAAGACAATCAAATAAACAAACAAAGAAAAAAAAAATAATTTGAGAGAGTGATTTGAATCCCACACCTGCTTTATCATTGGAGAATTGTCGTACAATGATGACATCATCATAATTTTCTGGCAAATCAAAAGAGACAAATAAACAAAATAATGAAAAATTAAATGCATCCATTAAATGTGCACAATTTGGGATTTTGAAACAGTGCAAATGTATAATTATGCATATAAATCTATATTGTTAAAACCTGTAAATGATAATAAGAAATAACCCTGTATCACGAGATCTCAGTCCAACAGTGATTATATCATCATAATTCTCAGGTGTGATTTGCTGCTCTTCTAAATGAGTTAACAGCAAGGAGGAAATAAACAAAAACTGCTTTAACTATTCAGAGGTCCAATAGTTCATTTAATTTAGTGAAATGAGTTCAAGTCACTGACCTTTATTTGACCCTTCAGTGGTGGTGATGTCATTATAGTAGTCAGGTGCGGCTCCTCCTGCAAAATTTGCTTTAAAAAGAGTAGATGAAAGAAACAAAAGATTAAATAAATCCTTATCTGAATTATTACATGATGCTGAAAGGTTTATATAATTTAAACTCAGTAACCTGGTAAGTGAATGTTTTTAATTAATTTACTGTAACATTCATTCATTTCTGTATGTAGAAGATAAGATTTGAGTTATATTGATTTATATTTGAGTCCTCTAACCTGAAAGAAGCTCATCAGCATCTTCATACCCAGAATGCTGTTCTTCTGAAAGGACACTTCCTATTATGGAGAAGTAGATTCATCGGACACACACGTTCACAATCGAAAATCAGCCAAAATCTCCACTTCCTTTGAATCTCAACACTAACACTGTATAATTTCAGATAACATACAAAAGTCCCTCAAATGGATCTATGTGATTAACTCTACTCTCCGCTATGAATAAAGTGATTATGATCTCCTAAAATCAGACTCTATGACATTTACTCACCCCTCTGAGTGAAGAAAATCTGTCTATTAGTGGGTCTGTGATGAAGCTCCTCATAAACGGCCTCAGTCTTCGTCTTGTGTCTCCTCTTAGAGAGAGCTGTGAGTGTAGACAGACAAACCTGCTGTCAGTTCACAACACATGACTGATCACACACTGAATAACACACAATATGACAGTCTCTGGATCTCTCCTACCTCTCCTCATCACTCTGTTCTGCTGAATCAGTATAAGCAGTGGCACTAAGAGCAGTAAGAGCAAAACTCCCAGTACAACCACAAGCACAGAGAGAGACACTGGAGGAGTTTGTGGAGGAGTGACTGATGTTGAGCGCACTGTCTGAGAAACTGGAGGAGAAGCTGATGTTGTTGTGGCAGGAGTAGTGGACACTGACAAATCTGGCAAAACAGACACAGACACATTCGATTTCATGCAAATACAGAGATATTATTCAAATGACTACAATTGCTCAGTGTTTTGCTCTGACCTGCACAGGTGAGTCCAGCGTGCTCTTTGTGGGAGCAGTCAGTGTGGTTCTTCAGGGAGAGAGGACAGTCCCACAGGTGAATCTCATTCCCTCTGCACTCGACTCTGTTCAGCCACACAACACCTTCACCAGCACCAAAGACTGAATTCCCATCAGCCCTCAGTGCTGCTCCACAACCCAGCTGCCTGCAGACCACCTGAGCATCGCTGATGTCCCACAGATCAGCACAGACTGAACCCCACACAGCGTTATGATACACCTCCAGCCTCCCAGAGCACCGGCCGTAACCTCCACTCAGTCTGAGAGGAAGGCGTTCTAAATTGCACATAGAAGACAACACATTAATATCCAGAATAGTACTATTCTGGTCACATGACTGTTATGATGTTCTTTGCCATCAAATTAACAAATGCCATCATACCTGAACACTGTCTCTGGTAGGGAAATGTAGACCATGTCAAATAGCTTCGAGGGGATTCAAGACTTTTATGTTCTGGATTCACAAGTTAGAGCATTATAAACATTATTCATTTTTGTTAATGTTTATTAATAAACATGCAATAAACATGCAATGACTGTCTTTTGGCAGTGCCGCAGCTGTCAAGAGTTCAATGTGAGTAGATGACATGAAGCGGCCTGAGTTAAACTACACTGATAACAGGTGGGCATTAATTTCCCAATACAGCTGCAGATCGCAGTGAAGTTCAGTGGGATTTTTGTCCCCAAAATGATAAGCAGCAGTCATATACCTTATTTGGGGAGTATTTTAACTTCTGGTGCTGCAAGCCATGCTCCTTTTCTCCCATTAGTATTTGGCACAGAATGCAATTCATACATGTTTGTGGGGTAGTGCTCAAAACAGAATTCCTTAATTTTATTGGCTTGACCCTGAGCTTATTTGTATTCTTAGTAGTGTTTAAAAAGTTTCTGTTTAATTAATTCAGTTGCTGTTTTTATCTAGTATTAACATGGAGACCAGAAATAGGACAACGGAAGTTCGAATCTGTCATGGCAGCACTTCAGGTGGAGAATATATTATACCTTACCTGAGCAGGTGATTTGGGCCACTTCATCTTCACCACAGTCATTCTGTCCCCAGGGTGAAGACGGACACTGCCACAGATTTGTATCATGTTGTCGACATTTTACTTTATCCAGCCAGTTACGAGCTGATTCCACCCTTGTTATAGAATTGGAAAAAGCACCAGATCTTCCACAGTTCAGCTCTTGACAGATCAGACTCACTGTGTCTAATTCCATCTGGTTCCAGCACACATTACCCCAGGATCCATTGTAGAAAACCTCCACATTCCCTTCACAGCCCTCAGTTAACCTGATCTCTTTAAACTCTAGATGGAAACATGAACACAACCTAATAGCTTTCATCGAACTCCATTTATTTCAACTACTGAATTTTACATATATATATGGATGACTGAAATATACCAAATAATATTTTAGATTTTAAATGTTACAAAATAGTTTTGTTTTTTAGTTGTGTTCACCTGAGCACACGACTCCTACATCCTCCTTGTGTTGACAGTCATGTTTCCCCCAGCCTGGAGAAGAGCAGTTCCACAGGGACGTCTCATTCCCCTCACACTCCACCTCATCCAGCCATATGGGTCCAGAACCAGGACCAAACCAGGCTGGTACCTGCTGGTTACTGAGGGCCACTCCACACTGCAGCTGTCTGCACACCACATGGGCATCTTTAATATCCCAGGAATCATCACACACTGTCCCCCATGAGCCGCTGTGAAAAACCTCCAGCCTCCCTGCACAGTCTCCCCCAGAACCCACCAGCCTGATGGACCCGCGACCTGATATTCAGAGAGAGAAAAACACATTATTGATCACTAACAACTGAATAATCTGCCCAATGTTGTTGTTCTCACCAAGGCAGGTGATTGACAGCTGTTGTGTGGAGCTGCAGTTGAGAATTTGTGGAGAGCTGCAGTTCCCAGATGAGCTTCACTCCCAGAGCACTGGAAGCCCGTCACACACTCATGACTGTGTTCAGGACTGGATGAAGAGGAGCCGGAGAAGTTCAGCACAGAGCCACAGCCCAGCTGTCTGCAGACCACAGAGGATTCAGTGAGACTCCAGGAGTCCAGCAGAACTCTCCTCCAGACCTGATGGATGGAAACTTCCAGCTCCCCCTCACACTGTCTCTCTCCAGACAACCGCACCAGACCATCATGAACAGCCAGAGAGGAACCTGAGGAGAAGATCTCATGTTTTACTAAAATAAGAATATTATAACAGATTAATGATTATAACATGGTGAAAAAGAGCATAATGCTCTGAGTGTCAAATATCATTTTACCAGAGCAAATGACTCCAACATCTCGTCTATGAGAACATTCAGCTCGACTCCATGAAGAGACGGAACATTCTGAGAGTTTTGTTTCATTCCCGTCACAATCAAACACATCAGCCCAGATTTCACCACTTCCCTCTCCAAACCAGTCTGATCCCACAACAGACACAGCAATCCCACAATTCAGCTGTCTACAGAGGACACTGGCAGCTCTCATATCCCAGCATGCATCATACACTGTGCCCCATTCATTGAGAAACCGAAGCTCCACTCTTCCAGAACAAGAGTCTGAGCCATTTACCAGTCTGAGATCTGAGTAATCTGTGCAAAAAACTTTTGTCATTACAAGCACCAAAAAACAACATATCTTGACTGAGAAAAATCTTCTTGTTATGTGTGTGATGTAAAGAGGTCAAATAATTCTTAAAGATGCACTAGCAGTTTGTAGCTGTATATGCATTTGTTTTGGTGGGCACCCACAGGCAGAAACATTAATCGGCGCCAATGAATCAGGGTGAGACAAAAACCTGGTTTGGAAGATGGATTTATAATGTAATCATCACTCATTATTTAAATTTAGTTAATTCTGAACAAAAAGTTACATAGTGTACTTTAACTATTCAGTAACAATACAAAAAATAAACAACTTGGGGGAATACATTTTTGTAATATAGACACAGTGAATATTGATTCTTTACCAGAACAGATCAGGCCAACATTATTGTCACTGGTGCAGTTGTGTTTCTGTGATGATGATATTAAACAGAATGAAATCTGAATCTCATTTCCTCTGCACTGAATCTCTTGTGTCCACATCTGAGCGTCTCCTTTGCCAAAAGCATCTTCTCCCAGCACCTGTACAGGAGCCCCACAGTCCAGCTCTCTACACACAACCTCTGCATCCTGCTGGTCAAAGGCAGCGTCACACACTGAAACCCACGACTGATCATCAAGTATCTCTAACCTCCCAGAGCAAAGATGAGGCCCAGCAGCAAGTCTGGAAGATTTATGACCTGTTTGTGTTACATGAACAGTAGAAAAAACATATAATACAGAAAAAAAATATATTACAGACATAATGCAGACAATAGTGTAACAATACAGATTTGTTAACAAAGTTTTCCACATAAAACAAAATCATTACTTGTGTAAACATAAATCCACTGGCAACAAGTAGAAAAGCAAGAGTGGAATGCTTTTAAGTCCAGCATTATTTACCTGAACAGATGACCCCGGCATTTGAATGCTGACTACAGACATTTATGCTCCATCCTGACGCCCAGCAGTTCTTCAGTGTTGACTCTGATCCAGCACATAACACATTACTCATCCATATTGGTTCTGATCCTTGTCCAAACTGAGAATCACTCAGAGCATCTACAGGTTCTCCACAGTCCAGCTCTCTACACACCACTGTAGCATCAGTCATATCCCAAAAATTGCCACACACTGTTCCCCACTGACCTCTATGAAGAACCTCCACTCTACCAGCACAGCGACTTCTACCACCAACCAGCCTCACATTCTTTCTATCTAAGTGACAGAAGAATAAAGAGAGAGACTAGGCATTAAGGTAAAAAAATTAAATAATAATAATAATCTCATATTTTATTTCTTACCAGCACAGATCAGCCCCTGGTAATTATGTGAATGTCATGACCGGCTTTGCCGTGCTGCTGGGCAGCTTGTTGTTTGTCTGTGTTTTATGGTTGCCGTCTGTCTGTCTGTCTTAGTCCTACAGGTGGAGCTGTAGGCTGGCCGTGAAGGTTAATGGATGACCTGTTAAAAGAGGCCTTCCGGGAGCTCGCGGGTCTCTTTCCTCTTCGGGCCGTCGGTCCGTGCGGCTGGTGGCTGCCTCGCTCGTCGCGCTTACCTCCTCTCCCCACCCGTTTCATTCTACTGATGAACACTACACTTTTGGTTAACCGTTACATTTACTGATACACTTCTATTTTTGTTAAATAAACACTCTTTGTTAAATGTAGCGATCGGTGTGGTCTCCCCTTTCATGTTGCGATCACTGTATGAGCCAAGTGGTCGTAACATATGGGGGCTCGTCCGATTAGTCTCTAAGTTTGATAAGTAACGTTAGGCTGCTTTAATTCCTAGTAGTAGGCTACTAGCGTGTGTAGTGCTGCGTTATGTAAGTCGGTTTATGAATGAGTGAAGTAAGTTGAGTTTACTATAAGCTCGCGGATTGTTTTGGGAGAGCCACACTGATTTTGTGTGTGTGTGTGTGTAGGGGGGAGAGTTAAGATAAGGGGCGTTTTTGTTTCAGCCGTTCGGTGAGTAGGGTTCGGTAGCAGTTTGGGTGGCTGGAAGCTATGGAGCTATGTTTTGTCCCCAATTAGTGCGCCTCGGCGTTGTGGGTCTAGCTTACTGTCACTGAGGTCTGAACAAGGGCACCGCCGTGGAGCACCGGCTGGAGTGACTTTGTCGGGACAGTACGACTCCAGCGGTATGGGTGAGTAAATTATCCTTGTTCTTGGACTTTGGTGTGAAGATAGGTTAGAATAGTAGGGGGGTAAATGTTAGGGGGATGCTCCAGCATTAGTCTGTCTGGTTACCTGAACTGTATCGACTTTATAACCGGTTTGGCTGGATTTGTTGTGGATTGGAAAGAGTACTGATGGTCATGTTGGAGGAGTTTTTAGCAGCTCCGTCTGAGCGTTTGTTGGTGGGGTTAACTAGGGAACAATTGTTGAAGGTGGCCGAGTATTACGCGATTGAGTTGCCGGCCGTACTTAAATCTGCTAAGAAGAAGGAATTTGTGGGTTTTATTCGCGAGTTCTTAAAAGAGAAGCAGGTTTTGCCTGATGTAACCCCAATCAGTCCTAGTCCAGAAATACAAATTAACGAGATTGCTGATATTCCTGAGTCTAGCGTTAAGCCTAAAATGCAGCTTAAGTCCAGCGATTTAACCTTTGAACAACAAAAACAACTGTTGAGGTTAGAGATGGATATAGAATTGGAGAAAAAGAAATTGGAGTTGGAGCAAAAGAGATTGGAATTTGAGCAATTTAAATTGGCGAAGGAACAAGAGATGCTGGAGAAGCGTTTAGAGCAGGAAAATGAGCAACAACGTTTGGAAGTGCACGAAAAAGAGAAAGACCGTTTGTTAGAATTAGAAAAACTTAGAAGTGAAGAACAGGAACGAGATGTAGAAAGAACTAGACTGAGACTACTTTCTGAGGGGAGAATTGATCGAAATTCTACCGGTAAGTCAGATCTAGCTGGTATGATAAGGTTCCTGCCAAAATTTAACGAACAGGAACCGGATATATTTTTTTCGTTATTTGAAAACATAGCCACTGATCGTGATTGGGATGATGAGGACAAAACAGTACTTTTGCAAACTGTATTTGTCACATGTCTGTCCTGTCTTGTGCTGCACATAGGTGTTTGTTGTTTTGTGCCATGTGCTCTCCTGTCTATTGTCTAGCCCCTCCCATCTTGTTATCTAATTATTGGTTAATTTGTCCCACCTGTCCTTCTCGTTTCCCTCCTTTGTTTGTTCCCCTATTTAGCCTCCCTGTGTTTGTAGTCCTGTGCTGGTTCGTTGTCCGAGTTACCTGTCCTTGATGTTCCTGTCTGTTGGATACCTGAGTTCTGAGTTTTTGTACTTCGTCTGTGTTTGTTTATTAAATCTCCTCTGCACTTGAATCCTCGTCTCTCGTTTAGTGTTCCGTGACAGAACGAACCAGCCTTATGTGGATTCAGCGGAGCGAGATTTTTTCTCCAGAGGAGGATAAGGGAAATTCCATTTCCCTATTTGAGTATTTCTCCAGATGCGCTCAAAGGACTTTGGAGGAGGAGAGCACCATGTCAGACGGTGATCAGATCGGAGGAGGTGGTCCGGTGGTCCGGAAACGGAGGAGGAGAAGGAAGACCTCCTCTGTGACTATTCCGGTGGTCCCAGTTCCGGTGGTCCCAGTTCCGGTGGTCCCGAGTCCGGTGGTCCCAGTTCCGGTGGTCCCAAAACACAGGAGGAGGAGAAAGGTTCCCTCCGTAATTGTTCCGGTGGTCCCAGTATCGGTGGTCCCGAGTCCGGTGGTCCCAGTTCCGGTGGTCCCAGTTCCAGTGGTCCCAGTTCCGGTGGTCCCAGTTCCGGTGGTCCCGAGTCCGGTGGTCCCGAAACACAGGAGGAGGAGAAAGGTTCCCTCCGTAATTGTTCCGGTGGTCCCAGTGTCGGTGGTCCCGAGTCAGGTGGTCCCGAGTCCGGTGGTCCCAGTTCCAGTGGTCCCGAGTCCGGTGGTCCCGAGTCCGGTGGTCCCAGTTCCGGTGGTCCCGAGTCCGGTGGTCCCAGAACTCCCCATCATCAGTTCTGCCAGGGCCAGGAAGGTCGTGTTCCTATTCTATGCAGGGGCAGTTCTGCATGCTTGGAGGAAGCACTTGAGTTCCGCCCAGCCAGAGACTGTTCACGAGCCTGTGTCTGTTCCTGAGCCGGAGCCAGTGTCTGTTCCTGAGCCGGAGCCAGTGTCTGTTCCTGAGCCGGAGCCAGTGTCTGTTCCTGAGCCGGAGCCAGTGTCTGTTCCTGAGCCGGAGCCAGTGTCTGTTCCTGAGCCGGAGCCAGTGTCTGTTCCTGAGCCGGAGCCAGTGTCTGTTCCTGAGCCGGTGGTGCCAGTTCCAGTGCCTGAGCCGTTGGTGCCAGTTCCAGTGCCTGAGCCGTTGGTGCCAGTTCCAGTGCCTGAGCCGTTGGTGCCAGTTCCAGTGCCAGTTCCAGTGCCTGAGCCGTTGGTGCCAGTTCCAGTGCCTGAGCCGTTGGTGCCAGTTCCAGTGCCTGAGCCGTTGGTGCCAGTTCCAGTGCCTGAGCCGGTGGTGCCAGTTCCAGTGCCAGTTCCAGTGCCTGAGCCGGTGGTGCCAGTTCCAGTGCCTGAGCCGTTGGTGCCAGTTCCAGTGCCTGAGTCGGTGGTGTCTGTTCCAGTTCCTGAGCCCTGGCCGCCCGAGGGGTCGTCTCCGCCATGGCCGCCCGAGGGGTCGTCTCCGCCATGGCCGCCCGAGGGGTCGTCTCCGCCATGGCCGCCCGAGGGGTCGTCTCCGCCATGGCCGCCCGAGGGGTCGTCTCCGCCATGGCCGCCCGAGGGGTCGTCTCCGCCATGGCCGCCCGAGGGGTCGTCTCCGCCATGGCCGCCCGTGGGGTCGTCTCCGCCATGGCCGCCCGTGGGGTCGTCTCCGCCATTGCCGCCCGACGGGTCGTCTCCGCCCTGGCCGCCAGATGGACCGACATTTTCGCCATGGCCTCCCGAACTCTGTGGTCCGCCCGGGACTCCCGAACTTTGTGTCCCGCCCTGGACTCCTGAACTTTGTGGGCTTCCCTGGATTTCTGAACTGTCCATTCCCCTTGCCCCGCACTGGTCTGTCCCTCCCGTCCCGCCCTGGTCTGTCCCTCCCGTCCCGCCCTGGTCTGTCCCTCCCGTCCCGCCCTGGTCTGTCCCTCCCGTCCCGTCCGGGTCTTGTGGAGCGTCTGGTAACCGCTCCGTAGGGAGGGGGTAATGTCACATGTCTGTCCTGTCTTGTGCTGCACATGGGTGTTTGTTGTTTTGTGCCATGTGCTCTCCTGTCTATTGTCTAGTCCCTCCCATCTTGTTATCTAATTATTGGTTAATTTGTCCCACCTGTCCTTCTCGTTTCCCTCCTTTGTTTGTTCCCCTATTTAGCCTCCCTGTGTTTGTAGTCCTGTGCTGGTTCGTTGTCCGAGTTACCTGTCCTTGATGTTCCTGTCTGTTGGATACCTGAGTTCTGAGTTTTTGTACTTCGTCTGTGTTTGTTTATTAAATCTCCTCTGCACTTGAATCCTCGTCTCTTGTTTAGTGTTCCGTGACAGTATTAGTGGGTCGCGCGCAGGAGGCGTTTGTGGCTTTGGCGCCTGCAGAGAGAAAGAAATATAACAGCGTAAAACAGGCAGTCTTAAAATGTTATGAACTCGTTCCAGAAGCTTATCGGCAACGTTTCAGAAATTGGCGAAAAGGTGAGAGACAAACCCATACCGAAGTGGCAAGAGATTTGAGTAGTTTTTTCAATCGTTGGCTTGCCGCTGAGGGTGTGGAAACATTTGATGCGCTGCGAGATTTGCTGATTCTGGAACAGTTTAAAAATATCTTGCCTGAGAGAATAGCTATTTATGTGAATGAGCATGAAGTTAACACTGTTGCGGAGGCTGCTGTTCTCGCCGACGGTTTTGTGTTGACGCACAAAAGTAAAGTACGTGAGTATTTTCCACGTTATGAATATGACCATAGGGAATATCGATCAGGTCGGGTTAAATTTGATCATTTAATGAAGAATAAAACACGGGAGACTGAGGTGGTTGGTGAGAAGTGCAATTATTGTTTGGAAAGAGGACATTGGAAGCGAGAGTGTCCAGTGTTGGGTGCGCGAAATAAGGTTAGAACTGCAAATGGAAAAGCTGTTGGTTGCGTGTCTTCTGTTGCGCATTCAGATGGGCCTGTTGTGTTTCATGTGGATCAGTTCTCTAGTTCGGAAGTTAAAAATGTCGTTCAGCCTGACGCTGGTGAGGAGAAAAATCTTGGAGCTGTGTCTAGGGGTGAGCGTGAAACTTCTGGGGTGTCTGATGTGTCGAACTATGCGCCATTCATTAGTGACGGTTTTGTCTCGTGGGTAGGGGATGCGCACAGAGTCCCAGTGAAAATTTTGAGGGACACAGGAGCCTCAGAGAGCTTTATTTGTGCTTCGGTTTTGCCATTTTCTCCAGTATCAGATACTGGGAAGTTTGTTTTAATTCGTGGAATAGGCCTTCAGTCTTTCCCGGTGCCTTTGCACAGAGTTCAGTTATTTTCAGGATTTGTAAATGGCGAGATAACAATTGCCGTGAGACCCTCTTTACCTGTAGATGGCATTGATATCATTCTGGGCAATAATTTGGGTGGGTGTTTAGTGTCCCCACCGCCTGTGGTTACGGTTGCGCCTTTGCCATTAGAGGAGCCAGATAAATTTTTGCAAGATTTTCCAGAGGTTTTTACTGCCTGCGCTGTGACGCGTGCAATGGCTCGCGCGCAGATAGGTTCACCATCTGATGTGTCTAACATGTCTGTGTCTGGTTTGTTTATTCCAGAATTACCCGCACCGTTGTCTTATGATGAGCTGGTTGAAGCTCAAGGAAAAGATCAGAGTCTGGAAAAATGTTTTGCTCTAGCTGCAGCTGACCCAGGTAAAGGTTATCTGGTGCAAAATGGTGTCTTGCTCCGAAAGTGGTCATCTTGTGCTCATCCTGATGTGGCAGATCAGGTGATGCAGGTCGTGGTACCTGACAAGTATCGCGATTTAGTTTTAAAAACAGCACATGGTATAGAGTCTGGACATTTTGGTGTTAAGAAGACCTATAATCATATACTACGACATTTTTATTGGCCACGGATCAAGTGGGACGTAATGAGGTTTGTGAGAACTTGTCATTTTTGTCAAGTGGCAGGGAAGCCAAATACTACAATCAAGCCTGCTCCCTTACAGCCCATTCAGTCCGTAGGCACGCCGTTTGAACACATCATTATTGACTGTGTAGGTCCTTTAACTCCATCAAAAACTGGATGTACATATCTGTTTACAGTAATGTGCCAGGCGACACGGTATCCGGCTGCATATGCGTTGAGGGCGATAACCACAAAGTCCATTATGAAATGTTTGTCACAGTTTATTTCTGTTTTTGGGATCCCAAAGATAATTCAAAGCGACCGAGGTTCGAACTTCACCTCCAAGACGTTTGTGGCTGCTCTGAGATTGTTACGTGTGAAGCACAATTTGAGCAGTGCCTATCATGCTCAAAGCCAGGGGGCGCTGGAACGTTTTCATGCAACCTTGAAATCTCTGTTACGCGCATATTGCATTGAAATGAAGAAGGATTGGGAAGAGGCTTTACCATGGCTTTTGTTGGCGGCTCGTGGAGTTGTTCAAGAAAGCACAAGGTTTTGTCCTAATGACTTAGTTTTTGGTCACAAAGTACGAACATCTTTGTCTGTTTTGAGCACTGAATTAGACCAGTCAAAAACCCCTGCCAGTTTGGTGGAGTATGTTAATGGTTTCCGCCGTAAATTATTTTTGTCTTGGAAGTTGGCTGGTGAACATCTGAGTGTGGCTCAGGACAGAATGAAACAGCGGTATGATCGTAAGGCGGAGGCCAGGGTGTTTAATCCTGGTGATCAGGTGGTAGCGTTGCTGCCCATCCCAGGTTCGTCTTTGACAGCAAAGTACTCAGGCCCTTTTACGATCATGCGTAAAGTCTCTGAGACAAATTATTTGTTGTCTACTCCTGAACGCAGGAGATCAACGCAGCATTGCCATATTAATTTGCTGAAGCCGTACTACTCCACATCTTCGGGGGTGGTGGGTGATCACGCGGACAGTCCTGTGGGATTGGCTGTTGTAGAGGGGCTGCCGAACGTCGCTCAGGTGGCAGCTGAGGATGGGGTGCAGTTTCCAGACGATGCAGTTTTACATGGGTGCTTGAATAACACGCAGAAGCTGGCTGAACTGGATAGTATGTTGGGGCATTTAAGTGGGGAACAGCGCGATGAGTTAAAGGTTTTAATTTCTGAATTTTCGTCTTTATTTTCTGATACTCCGACCTGTACAAGTTTAATCGAGCATGATATTGACACACAGGGTGCCCGCCCGGTTAAGCAGAGGTTTTATCGACTGCCTCTAGAGAAGCGTAAAAGTATGGAGGCCAGTGTTCAATATCTTCTCGATAACGGTCTGGCCAAACCATCCTATTCCAGCTGGGCATCACCGTGTTTGTTGGTTAAAAAATCGGATCAAACATATAGGTTTTGTACAGATTATAGGAAGGTTAATGCATTGACAAAGCCCGATTCCTTTCCATTACCTCGTATTGAGGATTGTGTGGATCAGGTGGGTAGTGCACGGTACGTTAGTAAATTTGATTTGTTAAAAGGGTATTACCAGGTACCATTAACACCGAGAGCGCAGGAGGTGTCTGCATTTGTTACATCTTCTGGGTTGTACTCTTATTCTAGGATGAGTTTTGGCCTTCGGAACGCCCCCTCAAACTTTCAGCGTCTCATGAATAGGGTAGTTGCTGGGTTGGAGGGATGTGCCGTTTATTTAGACGACGTGGTCTGTTATGCCGATACGTGGGGTGACCATCTGGCACGTATTCGTGCACTGTTTCAGAGGTTGGTGGCAGCAACTCTTACTGTTAATCTTGCTAAATGTGAGTTTGCCCAGGCCACTGTCGTTTATTTAGGTAAGGTGGTGGGCCAAGGTAAGGTGCGGCCAGTAAATGCGAAGGTCGTGGCCATAGAGAACTTTCCCCCGCCGGCCACAAAGAAAGAATTGATGCGCTTTCTGGGTATGATCGGTTATTACCGTAGTTTTTGTTGCAACTTTTCCACGGTAGTTTCCCCGCTGACCAATTTATTGAAGGGCACAGCTAAGTTTGTTTGGTCGGCTGAATGTCATCAGGCATTTCAAAATGCCAAGCTGTTATTGAGTTCAGCGCCGGTTTTGGCTGCACCCAAATTGGATCAGCCATTCCAGCTACAGGTTGACGCGAGTCAGGTTGGGGAGGGTGCCGTTCTTTTGCAGAGCGATGAAAATGGAGTTGATAAACCTGTTTGTTATTTTTCGTGCAAATTTAACAAACACCAGTTTAATTAATCCGTAATCGAGAAGGAGGCTTTGGTGTTAATTTGGGCACTTCAACACTTCGAGGTTTATGTGGGTGGGGGTTTACATCCAATTGTGGTTTATTCGGACCATAATCCCCTCACTTTCCTCCAGTCACTAAAGAATTCCACCAACCAACGCCTCTTACGTTGGGCACTATTTTTACAACCTTTTCGTTTAGTTATTCGGCACATCCGCGGCGTGGAGAATGTGTTAGCTGATGCACTCTCTCGTGCCCCGGATGAGTCAGTTTAATGGTGTCTGTTTTTCCCGCTCAATCTGTGTCTGTTCTGCTTGCCTTAAATAGCTGTCCATGGTACCGGGATTTGCTGGTTGCAGAATGTGGTAAGGGTGGCGTGGGTGAGAATGGTCACTGTTGGTCCAGTTGTCCTGTTAGGAATGAGGTGCACTTGGGGAAGATGGTATGAATGAATTAGTCTTTCCTGTGTGTGAGTGTTAGTTAAACTGGTTTATTCATTTTTTTTTTATTCTGTATAATTTTGTTATGGCTATTGTGGGAGCTTGATGGTTTTTTCAGAGTCCCATTAAAATGGGTCTCTGTCATCAAGGGGGGGGTGATGTCATGACCGGCTTTGCCGTGCTGCTGGGCAGCTTGTTGTTTGTCTGTGTTTTATGGTTGCCGTCTGTCTTAGTCCTACAGGTGGAGCTGTAGGCTGGCCGTGAAGGTTAATGGATGACCTGTTAAAAGAGGCCTTCCGGGAGCTCGCGGGTCTCTTTCCTCTTCGGGCCGTCGGTCTGTGCGGCTGGTGGCTGCCTCGCTCGTCGCGCTTACCTCCTCTCCCCACCCGTTATTTTAGGATAAGTCCAAGCACTGATAACTAACGGCTGACAACAAACACTGAGAAGAAAGACAGTATCAACGTTCTATTACAGAATAACGGTTTACAATATTTCATAGAATTTTATTGAAATTTGCATTTTGTTTGCAAAAAAATAAAAATAAAAATTGCTGAAACAAATGTGTTGCAACATTCCCCAATTTCACAATAATGATAATAATAATAATAATAATAATAATAATGACATAATATCCATGCACATAGTCAGTCTGATTTTAATTGCTAAACAGAAAACATTAAAATCAATTCAATATTACAATCAAATTTGACAATTATGAAACAAGTACATAAAACAAATGTATGCATGTTGTGTATGTCTGACTGTCAAAAAACACTCTGCAGGACATAAAGTGAACAACATGCTCTTCTGCTCGGTTCAAAGAGACATTGCATTCTTTTGAGGGAAAGATCCTTGATCACAGCTGCTGTTTGTAAACTTATTTCCAAAAGTACATTCCAACGTTCTTTTTTTAATACACTAATGTTAAAGAAATGGACTGAAAAAATACTGGAGCAGTAGAAGTTAAAAGGTGAAGCATTTGAAATCATTTGCATTAATTATATGCAAAGTAATATAATGTTAGGAATTTTTATTTTTCTCTCAAATTGCTATATCTGCATGAAAAAAAACCCCCCAGACTAAATGTAATTGATTCAGTAGATTTCAATAAAGAATGTTGCATAAAACATGAAGCAGTGGGTGTGGTTTGAGTTATAAAGTCCCTCCCTGTTTTCCTGGCTCCTCCTCCACATCATCATAGTCTGTTATTAGAAAACAAGAGCACATTAATTTATCAATATAAGTAGAATAATGAACACATTAATACTGACAGTCAAGTTAAATGAGACCATGGCCACAGAAATTGATAATATAAAGCAATAATATTATTTATAATTATATAATTTTGTTTTATAAAGAAACAAAAAAAAATTCAGTGTAAGGTAAAAAAGGTGTCAGTAACGTACCAAACATGTCACTCATATATTCCATGACATTCTTCACATCATCCAATTCCTCCTGAACGCCCTCTAATATAAATGTGTCCATTATTAATTACATGAGTTTATATGACACTATGATTATAAGGGGAAAAAAAATGAAAAAATTAAAGACAAAAATATAACGGTGTAATTTGAAACCCACACCTGTTTTATCATTGGAGAATTGTCGTACAATGATGACATCATCATAGTTTTCTGGTAAGTCATCTACAACAAAATAATAAAAAATGAAATGCATCAATTAACAAAATGTTACATTTTACATTTAAAAAAAATTGTACATCATTAAAATGCATATAAATCTATAGTGTCAAAACCTGTCGAAGCAATTATAAGAAATAAACCTGTATCACGAGATCTCAGTCCAACAGTGATTATATCATCATAATTCTCAGGTGTGACTTGTTGCTCTTCTAATTGAGTTAATCGAAAAGAGGAAATAAACAGAAACTGCTTTTACTATTCAGAGGCCCAATAGTTCGTTTAATTAAGAGAAATCAGTTAAAGTCACTGACCTGTTGTGGTGGTGGCATCATTCCGGTAGTCAGGTGCAGCTCCTACGGCAGAATTTGCTTTAAAAAAAAAAAAAAAAAAAACACAAGTAAAAAAAAAAAATTCAATAATTTAAACTCTATTTAGAAAACTTGCTATGTGCATGTTTTAAATTAATTTAACATACAATTCAACATACATTCATTTCTGTATGTACCAGGTAACATTATTATATTTCATTCCTCTAACCTGAAAGAAGCTCATCAACATCTTCATACCCAGAATGCTGATCTTCAGAAAGGACACTTCCTATTATGGAAAAATAGATCCATCAGACATGTTCACAATCACAAATTGGTCAAACCCCCCACTTTTTTTGAATCACAACACTAACTATCATTTCAGATAACACATAAAAAGTCCCACAAATCAATCCATGTGATTTACTCCACTCACCTCTATGAATAAAATGATTACCCTGTTGATATCCACAAATTTAACACTATTACATTTTGGCAAGGCATGGCAAGTTTATTTATATAGCATATTTCATACACAATGGAAATTCAAAGTGCTTTGCACATTAGAAAAGGATTTAAAATAATCATAAAATAACAATAAAATCAGAGAATAAAAATGATTAAATAAAAGTTATAAAAATAATTAAAAGAATAAAAAAGATACATAGACAAGATAAAGTGCAATCAGTTGGATGTACAGTGGCCTTTACTGCCTGAATCACTAAATTTGGGGTGCCACTGTATGAATGGAAGAGTCAGAGAGCTTCGGTTCGTGAGACACACTAGTAGCAACTTCCCGGCTTACTAGTGACCTCCTACCCTTCAATTTACTCACCCCTCTGAGTGAAGAAACTCTGTCTATTAGTGGGTCTGTGATGAAGCTCCTCATAAACGGCCTCAGTCGTCGTCCTGTGTCTCCTCTTAGAGAGAGCTGTGAGTGTAGACAGACAAACCTGCTGTCAGTTCACAACACATGACTGATCACACACTGAACAAGACAATATGACAGTCTCTGGATTTCTCCTACCTCTCCTCATCACTCTGTTCTGCTGAATCAGTATAAGCAGTGGCACTAAGAGCAGTAAGAGCAAAACTCCCAGTACAACCACAAGCACAGAGAGAGACACTGGAGGAGTTTGTGGAGGAGTGACTGATGTTGAGCGCACTGTCTGAGAAACTGGAGGAGAAGCTGATGTTGATGTGGCAAGAACAGTGGACACTGAAAAAACTGGCAAATCTGTAAAAACACATTTAAAATGATGAATGTCTTGAACACAAAAATATTATATGCTCTAAAATGATGTAAAACGACTAATATTGCTCAGTGTTTTGCAGTGACCTGCACAGGTGAGTCCAGCGTGCTCTTTGTGGGAGCAGTCAGTGTGCTTCTTCAGGGAGAGAGGACAGTCCCACAGGTGAATCTCATTCCCTCTGCACTCAACTCTGTTCAGCCACACAACACCTTCACCAGCACCAAAGGTTGAATTCCCATCAGCCCTCAGTGCTGCTCCACAACCCAGCTGCCTGCAGACCACCTGAGCATCGCTGATGTCCCACAGATCAGCACAGACTGAACCCCACACAGCGTTATGATACACCTCCAGCCTCCCAGAGCACCGGCCCAAACCTCCACTCAGTCTGAGAGGAACATGATCTAAATCACACACAGAAACATCACTGACTAGCAACCCTCACACTGAAACTGAAGCTATGGACAATTAAAACCATGATTCATTCAGGATTCAAAATTTGGATTCAAATGAAGACCTTGATAATAATATTGAAAATGGTAAATACAGGCTTGAAGTAATAAACATTTACGATAACCTGTTTGTTGTCAAATGTACTTACTTGAACACTGTCTCTGGAGAGATGTTGAACATGTCAGACGACTCTGAGGAGACTCGTGACTCTCCTCCTCTAGATTAAAACAATTTCATTTACCGTTTAACAAAACATACAATATCAGATTCATGAACTCTCTCAGTAAATGTCTATCATTTTATGTTTTTAAAAATAATTTACATACGTCTTTGCACATGCAAATTATATTTATAGAAACATGATTACTAAATATCATCTTAAATAGTTAATAATTGCCAAGTTAAAAACTTACTAAAGCAGGTGATTTTAGCCACATCATTATCACAATCATTTTGCCCCCAGGGTGAAGATGGACACTGCCACAAAGCAGAGTCATGTTGCCGACATTTTAAATAATCCAGCCAGTTATGAGACTTCAGTCCCTCTGAATAACTGGGTTCACTTCCAGATCTTCCACAGTTCAGCTCTTGACAGATCAGACTCGCTGTGTCTCTGTCCATCTGGTTTACACACACATTACCCCAGGATCCATTGTAGAAAACCTCCACATTCCCTTCACAGCCCTCAGTTAACCTGATCTCTTTAAACTCTAGATGGAAAAGTGTTAAATTCAGTTGTATTTATTTAAAATTGTAAATTAGTTAAAACTACAAAAAAAATTGTATAATATAAAATAATAATAAAAAACTATTTTATCCCAATGGCAAAAACAATAATGTTATTTAGAATTTGCTTTGCAGAAAAAAAAATAGTGGTTGCTTGCCAATTACTTGCAATGGTTACTTGTGAGTGAAAATCACTTTACCTGAGCACACGACTCCTACATCCTCCTTGTGTTGGCAGTCATGTTTCCCCCAGCCTGGAGAAGAGCAGTTCCACAGGGACGTCTCATTCCCCTCACACTCCACCTCATCCAGCCATATGGGTCCAGAACCAGGACCAAACCAGGCTGGTACCTGCTGGTTACTGAGGGCCACTCCACACTGCAGCTGTCTGCACACCACATGGGCATCTTTAATATCCCAGGAGTCATCACACACTGTCCCCCATGAGCTGCTGTGAAAAACCTCCAGCCTCCCTGCACAGTCTCCCCCAGAACCCACCAGCCTGATGGACCCACGACCTGATATTCAGAGAGAGAAAAACACATTATTGATCACTAACAACTGAAGAATCTGCCCAGATGTTGTTGTTCTCACCAAGGCAGGTGATTGACAGCTGTTGTGTGGAGCTGCAGTTGAGAGTTTGTGGAGAGCTGCAGTTCCCCAGATGAGCTTCACTCCCAGAGCACTGGAAGCCCGTCACACACTCATGACTGTGTTCAGGACTGGATGAAGAGGAGCCGGAGAAGTTCAGCACAGAGCCACAGCCCAGCTGTCTGCAGACCACAGAGGATTCAGTGAGACTCCAGGAGTCCAGCAGAACTCTCCTCCAGACCTGATGGATGGAAACTTCCAGCTCCCCCTCACACTGTCTCTCTCCAGACAACCGCACCAGACCGTCATGAACAGCCAGAGATGAACCTGATGGAAATATCTGGCATTTTAATCAAGATATTGCAAGGTATTTTATGCATTTCATTTTTTTTTCAATAAAATCCTCTCACCAGAGCAGACGACTCCAACATCTTGTCTATGAGAACATTCAGCTCGACTCCATGAAGAGACGGAACATTCTGAGAGTTTTGTTTCATTCCCGTCACAATCAAACACATCAGCCCAGATTTCACCACTTCCCTCTCCAAACCAGTCTGATCCCACAACAGACACAGCAATCCCACAATTCAGCTGTCTACAGAGGACACTGGCAGCTCTCATATCCCAGCATGCATCACACACTGTGCCCCATTCATTGAGGAACTGAAGCTCCACTCTTCCAGAACAGGAGTCTGAGCCGTTTACCAGTCTGAGATCAGTGTAACCTGAACACAGGACAGAGAGTTCAGTAACAATGCATAAAACAGCTTATGGGGTAAAAGTTTTATAATGCAATATTTTTAAGATTGATTACAGTACATCTTGTATCTAAGACAAGTTAGAGTATCAAAAACAAATGAAGAGACTGAATATTGATAATTTACCAGAACATATAAGGCCCACATTATTGTCACTGGTGCAGTTGTGCTTGTGTGATGATATTGAACAGAATGATATATGAGATTCATTTCCTCTGCACTGAATCTCTTGTGTCCACATCTGAGCGTCTCCTTTGCCAAAAGCATCTTCTCCCAGCACCTGTACAGGAGCCCCACAGTCCAGCTCTCTACACACAACCTCTGCATCCTGCTTGTCAAAGGCAGCAGCACACACTGGATTCCACGTCCGTTCATAAAGTATCTCTAACCTCCCAGAGCAAAGATGAGGCCCAGCAGCAAGTCTGGAGCGTTTGTGACCTATTTATATTGCATAGAAGTAGTATTTGCATCTTTAATATGTTACTGCAGTTCAAAATTATAATTTTTAAAATTAAAAAGCCCAAAATGATAATTGTCATCCTCTTCTCACCCTCACATCTCTCCAAACCTGTATATTTTTTTCTAGTTTAACACAAAAGGAAATATGTATCTGTGTAAATGTATGACTTTCTAGTAAAATGTTCCCACAAACTCTTTATTGAAAATCACTGGACTACATTAAAAGAAACAAGACATTTCAGTGTCCATCCAAACACCATCTTCAGTCACACATGCTAAAGTCACATGATCAGCACATGATACTTTAACTTTTGGAAAAGAGCAGCCTGTATATTCTGATAAAATATCTTAACATACTCTGCTAAAAATAAAAAATATATAAAAAGGTTTGTTGGCATATGATGAAAAATTATGATGAATTGTAATTTTTTGGTGAATTATTTACTTAATTCATTGTGAAAATGCAGTAAAATAACCAATGCATTTTATTTATTTTCCTTTTTTTTTTTTAACTGAACAATTATTAAGTGCCAATTTATTATAAGAAAGACAGATTTTGTATTATAAGAACAAATCATACATCCAGTTAACAACATCCTAACAAAAATCTTTTAAAATTTCATGAATGTGAAATATGACACTGAAATATCTTGTCGTTTCTTTTAATGTAATCCAGTGATGTAGTCCAAGACAAGGTGTTTTAAAAAATTGTGGAATGCTTTGAAGTTTTAATATTATTCACCTGAACAGATGACTCCAGCATCACCATCATGAGTACAGATAGCATTATTCCACCCTGCTGATCCGCAGCTCTTCAGTGTAGACTCTGTTCCAGTACATATTAAAATACTCATCCAGATTGGTCCTGATCCTTGTCCAAAATGAGCATCAGTCAGAGCATCTACAGGTTCTCCACAGTCCAGCTCTCTACACACCACTGCAGCATCATTAAAATCCCAGTCATCATCACACACGGTTCCCCACTGACCTCTATGAAGAACCTCCACTCTACCAGCACAGCGACTGTGACCATCAACCAGTCTCACATTATTTTTATCTAAGAGAGAGGGGAATACAGAAAGAGAAGGCAAAAAACAAACAAAAAAACAAAAAAAATCAGAAAATAATCTAAATGAGTGAAAGGAATGTCAAACTATATGACAACTATATTGTTATTGCTATAAAAGTTATTAGTAAAATAAAGTTGTTTTTTCAGTGGAGTAATTACAAAGCGGTTTTTTTTTGTTGTTGTTGTTTTTTGAAAGACTCGCAGAGAACAAAGAATATGGACTACTTTATGTTTCTTTTCGGAGCAGTGGTGAAGCCCAGGAGTGCGGGTAGAATAGTCACACTGGGATTTCTAAATCTCTCACAGCATCATTACATACTTAAACAGCCCTGTTAAAAGAGATAAATTATGTAAATGCCTGATTTTACTGATTTAAACTCATCTCATCAGACGCTTCTCATGTAGAGTATAACTAATGCATCTCATTAATGGTGCCCGCTTGTTTATATCCTGGAAACATCTAATTTACACAGTATATACATTAGTATATTAAACATCTCACTCTAAAACATACTGAAATATCAACATGACTCGTTTCAAAAAACATTTCAAACTATATTTTTAGTAGAGCTTGACCATGCAAAACTTGTGAACTTAGTAGTAAAATTGGGTTAATTTAGCATTATTACACAAAATACAACGTTTCAGAACAAATAAACCGAATGAATACAATTATTTTGAAAAATGTTTTTAAGGATGGTACCATTAAATGAGAGGGGGAAAAAAAATGGACATTCATAGTTTTGTGAAAAAATGCCTTGAGAAAAGATGCCAACTTGGTCAAGACATTACACACAGAATTACAGTGTTGTATTTTGGCAGGGGCTCATCAAGTTTTTTGCACTGGGGCCCATATGATCCTAGTTATACTACTGATTGCTCTCATATTAACCCAACTCTTACCAGCACACAACAGCCCCTGTTGATCATCATGGGAGCAGTTGTGCTTCTGAGGGGATGTTGGACAGAGTTGAATCTGAGACTCATTTCCTCTGCACTGAATCTCTTGTGTCCACATCTGAGCGTCTCCTTTGCCAAAAGCATCTTCTCCCAGCACCTGTACAGGAGCCCCACAGTCCAGCTCTCTACACACAACCTCTGCATCCTGCTGGTCAAAGGCAGCATCACACACTGAAAACCAGCTGTTCCCACGAAGAACCTGTACTCCTCCAGAGCAAGTAGAATCTCCAACAAGCCTTACACCTGAAGTAGTGAGAGAACTCTTAAACAGTAACGAGAGATCTGTTAAACATTAAAACATCTAGTACTGACATAGAAGTTACTAGTACTAATATCTTTGCCAAAGGTGGAACATTATAAATCTTAGTGTTAGATTACATCCATGGACCATCCACAGTCCTCTTACTTTTATGAACACAAAAGAAAAATTGCAAACACTTGCAAAAACTGCAAGCTCATATCCAATTGGCTAGCTTTAAGACATTACCAGTAGGGATGTACAAGTATTTATGATGTTTAAGATGTACTGGGCTGAAACAATAAGAGCATCTGAGGAAGAAATAATCATTGGATTAGTTGGATTTGAAATGGAGTATATTGTGGGATCATTGATTTGCTCACCACTAAATGTCATGTAAAAACAAAATGAGCTCTGGTTTATCATGGTTCAGGTCAGTAAGATGTCCTCTTCATGTCTAAGTGGACAATTTATGCCACTGGTAAAACATCCGGCTAGTCAATCATTAAATCACCATATATTAGTATTATAAGTAAAACATAAAACTTTATGACTAAATATATAAGGTGTGTGGATCAAAACTGATGAAATAATAAGTTGAATTTTGGAGCAGCTCACCTGAGCAGATGACTCCAGCATCTGTATAATGATTACAGTCATAATCAAGCCATTCTGCTGATCCACAGTTCTTCAGTGCAGACTCTGATCCAGTACATATGACAAAATTCATCCAGATTGGTCCTGATCCTGGTCCAAAATAAGCACCACCCAGAGCATCTACAGGTTCTCCACAGTCCAGCTCTCTACACACCACTGCAGCTTCAGTCATATCCCAGCCATTATCACAGACTGTTTTCCATTGACCTCTATGAAGAACCTCCACTCTACCAGCACAGCGACTGTGACCACCAACCAACCTCACATTCACACTGTCTGTATAGTAAATAAAGAAAACAAGATGAAGAGATACATATATACAGAGATAAGTCAGTAAGAAGAATCATGCAAAGAGAGGGAAAAAAATATTTCATAAAAAGATTTGATATTGGATTTCAGTAAAGTACAAGAAATCTGCTCTAACCTGCACACATCAGACCAACATCATTGTCATGAGAACAGCTGTTTAAATGCAATGGTGATGTTGGACAGAGGTGAATCTGAGACTCATTTCCTCTGCACTGAATCTCTTGTGTCCACATCTGAGCGTCTCCTTTGCCAAAAGCATCTTCTCCCAGCACCTGTACAGGAGCCCCACAGTCCAGCTCTCTACACACAACCTCTGCATCCTGCTGGTCAAAGGCAGCGTCACACACTGAAACCCACGACTGATCATCAAGTATCTCTAACCTCCCAGAGCAGCGAGAACCTCCAACCAGCCTGACTCCTGAAAAAAACAAAAAACACTTATGTGTATGAATGAATCTTAAAAGTATGTAACTACCTTTAGTTAACAAAATTGATTGTGGTTACCTGAGCAGATAACTCCAGCACTTTTACTTTGACACAACCCATGAAAGCCCCATGTTACTAATCCACACCTTTTCAGTGTGGACTCAGATCCAGTACACAATGCATTATTTATCCAGAATGATCCTGATCCTGGTCCAAAATGAGCATCACTCAGAGCATCTACAGGTTCTCCACAGTCCAGCTCTCTACACACCACTGCAGCATCAGCCATATCCCAGCCATTATCACATACTCTTCCCCACTGACCTCTATGAAGAACCTCTACGGTCCCACTGCAGGGACTGTTACCACCAACCAACCTCACACTCACTATGCCTGTGCATGTAGAAGAAAAGGAGGAAAAAAGCTATAGACAATTCATAAAAAATAAATAAATCTTTCCAGTTGAAATTCTCAACACATACCGGCACACAGCAGCCCAATGTAGTTTTTGTAAGAACAGTTGTATTTGGGTGTAAATTTGAAAGATGTTGGACAGAGGTGAATCTGAGACTCGTTTCCTCTGCACTGAATCTCTTGTGTCCACATCTGAGCGTCTCCTTTGCCAAAAGCATCTTCTCCCAGCACCTGTACAGGAGCCCCACAGTCCAGCTCTCTACACACAACCTCTGCATCCTGCTGGTCAAAGGCAGCGTCACACACTGAAACCCAAGACTGATCATCAAGTATCTCTAACCTCCCAGAGCAGCGAGAACCTCCAACCAGCCGGACTCCTGTAACAACAAAGATAATTTAATTAATTATTTTTTTTTTCTTTTTGCAACAAAACATTACATTTGTTTTTATAGACCTTGCTAACAAGAAGCTAATTTAAAGAGGTCAACATTTCACTTCGAAAAAATGTAAAAAAATTTACTTAAAGTAAATATAATTGGAAATGGCATTAATAACTGTATACATATTAACAAGTAAAGGAAAAGGGAAGAGCAAACACACAGAATTACAGTACCTGTCAAATATTTTTTAATATTTTTGAAGGAAGTCTCTTATTGTTACCATTGCTGTATTTTCTATCTATATATTTAATCAAAAATACAGTAAAAACAGTAATATTGTGAAATATTATTACAATTTGAATTAATTGTTTTCTATTTTAATACATTTAAAAAATATAATTTACTTCTTTGGTGTCAGAGCTGAATTTTCAGCATCACTACTCCAGTCTTCACTGTCACATGATCCTTCAGAAATCAAATATGCTGATTTGAAGCTCTAGGAACATTTATAATTATTATTATCAATGTTGAAAACCGTTTTTCCTGCTTACTATTTTTGTGGAAACAATGATACCATTCAAACATTTGTGGTAATACATATAAAAAAGTGAAATTAATACTTTCATTCAGTAAGGATGCCTTAAGTTGATTAAAAGTGACAGTAAAGACATTTATAATCTTACAAAAGCTTTCTATTTAATAAATGCTTTAATAAATGCAAATTAATGCTATTCACTGAACTTTCTATTAATCAAAGAATCCTGAAAATGTTTTGAAAACTGTTTTCAACATTGATAATAAGAAGAAATATTTTTTGAGCAGCAAACCAGGATATTAAAATGATTTCTGAAGGATCATGTGACACTGAAGACTAGAGTAATGATGCTGGAAATTCAGCTCTGCCATCACAGGAACAAATTACAATTTACAATATATTCACTAGAAAACAGCTATTTTAAATTGTAATATTTCGCAATATTACAGTTTTTATTGTATTTTTGATTAAATAAATGTAGCCTTGGTGAGTATAAGAGAGTTCTCTCAAAAACATAAAAACAATTTAAGGTTTCCAAACTTTTTACAGGTACTATATATCATACAGTACAGTACCCTTTATGATGTCTGGGACAAATATATTTTTTCTTGACTCACTCATCTTTATTGATTATGATGTAACTGCCGATAGTAAATTAATTTGGAAGCAAATAGTCGTCACCAGAGAAGATACTCAGCACATGGTGATGTCTATGAGTTGCAGACTTCAAGCAGTCATGCATGCAAAGTATATGCCACAAAGTATTACATGTGATGCATTAATTAACATATTATTGTTGTGTCCAAACAGTATGATGTCCTGAAATGTGGTGACTAATAAAGTGTTGAAACCAAAATGTATGAAAATATCCTTTAATAAAACCTGAGAATGTGCACTTTAACAACTTGTGAATTGTTTTATTACAAATCTAAAACTGTGGAGTACAAGGGGAAATCTGACAAAGGAAAAAAGTCTTTGTCCCAGACATTATGGAGGGCACTGTATATGTGACTGGACAGATATTTATTGTGGTGTCTTGTGTTTCCCAAGATGCTTTGTAAAAATGGACTAAATAATTCCTTTAAATTAAAATTATATCTTATATCTTAATATATAACTGTACTTGTGAAAGGTTAGACAGTATCCAGCATACAACAAAAAACAGGGAACACTTTGTTCTCTTTCATTATCTCGTGTTCGAGATCCACCGAAGGGCATCTGTAAGGGTCTTACCGAGCATTGGCTGTCCTAGGTTAAATGCATAGGATTATTGGCACCCTTGGCTTTGAGGCCCTTAACATGCTTACAAACTGAGAAAGGGTAAGCATGTTAATGAGAAGCGATTTTGGATATCAACCACACAGCAAACGCTAATATTTTTTCATATACTGTCTATTTTCTTTGTTTAACAGTTCCATTAAACATTTTTATATCTACAGTTATATTATAACATATTAAACAGGACTGTTAAACAGATCATAAACTAATGAAGACGGAGAATGTGAGCACTGTGTGCCCTGGCGTTCTCAGCGCTGTCCTTAGGGGAACATTTAGTTATTGTGGAACCACACTGGAGGCTAGTTCCTATATCTAAGTTCCTTGAACTAACCTGTACGAAAGCCCCTTTTAGCTGCAGCCTGGAGATCTCCTAATGGGGGTGGGAGCTCCAAAATAGGGAGTGATTTCCTCCCATTGACAGACAGGCACATAACACAAATGCATGCAATCCAACTGGACCTCACCGGACAATGGAAACTTTTTAGTTGCACCCAGCATCACTACCCCCACCTATAGTTTATAAGAGCACAATTATGAGCATAACAAGACTGTAAAAGCGGATTGAGTTTACCAGTTCAGCATGATGGCGTTTAATCAGCCTCTCTAGTCCCATTTAGTCACTTGCTTGCAACTGCCTTTTTCAAGACACATAACAGATAAAAAAAAAATCACGAATGGGGTAATACTGATGTATTTTATGACATAGAATAAAACGTGAAAATGTCTTGAGCTTGCATTGCACAGACCTTATTTCAGCCATTTAACCAAAAACCCATTCAAAAAAATCAGTTGACTTCGGGAGGATGGAACTGGAGGTGCTAAAATGCTAACTTGCTTCCGTGTTTTGGCCTACAAAGTGATGTGATACCAGCATTGTCTGCGCGCTTCAACAAGTTATACAATTTGTAAGAACTTGTGGAAGTGATTATTCTGAGGCAATATATGTTAAAGAACGCATGTTTCTAGGAAACACTGATATTCTGAAACACAGTTGTACTAATAAACATATTAGGAATATTTTAACTGGTGAAACAGCTACTCATAAAAGCTTATTGTGGTCCATTGTATTTATAAATATAAACTTGGTGTATTTGTGAAGCATACTGTTTAAATAATAAAGTAAAAGAAGTTACATCTAAAATTTTACATGGTATATATCCAGCTGAAAGTGTGTTAGAGAGGTTTAATTTAGATATTGATTATTCATGCGATTTTTGTTCAGTAGAAAAATAATCTATTATCCATCTGATTTGAAATTTTGAGAAGTTTTGAAAGTTTTTTTGGGTGGATGTGGAAAATAGAAGGAAAACAAATGTTATGATTAAATTATATAATTTTGATATATGTATTATTCCAATGAAAGTAATAATAATAATAATTTTACTTTTCTTACTAAAAGTTAGTAAAAACTTTTTATTATTTTGGGAAAATTTGGACAGAAATGGTCAGGATCCAAGTTTTTCCAAATTTTATTCAGGAGACTAAGGATTATTGCACCAATCTGGAGAACATTGTCAATACGAAAGCAAGAAATCTATCTATCTATCTATCTATCTATTAAAGTCTTTGCATGTGGAGACCCCACCCCTTTTTGGAGTACACGCACAATTTTGTGTACAACCGATGTACGCTCAACAGCTAGAGAATACCCATAATGCACTGTGATGGTCGGGCTGAATGAATTCCTGCGCCTCACCAAAAGATGGTGCACGCCTGAATTATCAATACATTTTCCAAACCGCGGGTCCAATGTGGCTATCTACAGAATAATATCATACAGGTATAAATTCCTTTTTAATTGCTTATCAAATTAAGGTTTATTCATGCTAGTTTCCATGACTTCAAGATTAATCTTTTCATTACTACTGGAGCTGGAAGTTTCAAATGATCATTAAACAGCAAGCACAAACTATGGAAAACCTGTCAGGCACACAGTACACTCAGTGTCCAAATGTGTTTGGACACACTCACTGTCCATTCAGTGTTTTCATTCACTCCTTCAAGTGGACTATATTAGTGGAGTAATGTAGGGAATAGTGAATGAGGGTATAGGGGGTGATTTCAAACACAGCAGTTGAAATAGTATCCTTATATTTACTCAAATGCATGTGCGCACCATTAATTGTTATCCTAGAGCCACCGTGTGGCAATGTACAGTATGTGTGTGCATGCCAGAACCAGAATTGACAACCACTGCATTAACCATGTCATCTGTTATAATTATTTGGTTCTGACAATCTCAGCATCTAGTCAATTTGACACGACAATAAAATATCTGACCAACAAGGCACGTGGGGCTTATAATAGCATAAGAAAAACATTGTTCAAATTCAACCCACCCCTTTTATCTTTTACTAACTTAAAGTAAGCATATAAAATAGCTGCAGTTAAACCTAGTTCTTAAGCATAATTAAGTATAATTTAAAAAAATATGTCAGAGGGTTAAATAAAACACATTGTTTTTGGTACAGAGAAACATATTTTTTGTATAGGTTTGGAAAAGTATACCTGAACAGATGACTCCAGCATCTCTAGTATGATCACAGTAAGCTTTACCCCATCCTGCTGACCCACATTCCTTCAGGGTAGATTCTGAGCCAACACATCTGACATGACTCCTCCAGATTAGTCCTGATCCTTGTCCAAAGTGTGCCTGAGACAGAGCATCTACAGGTTCTCCACAGTCCAGCTCTCTACACACCACTGCAGCATCAGCCAAATCCCAGTCAACATCACACACTGTTCCCCACTGACCTCTATGAAGAACTTCCACTCTACCAGCACACCGACTGCTACCATTTACCAGTCTCACATTCACACTGTCTGTATAGTGAACTGAGAAAATGAGAGAGAGAGAGAGAGAGAGAGAGAGAGAGAGAGAGAGAGAGAGAGAGAGAGATTCATATTCATATTTTCATATTGTGACTTAATATATGAAAATATTTTTTATATTGTCAGTGTGTTGACAATGTTAATATTGCTGGTATCTTGGTTCCATCTTCCACCACTGTTAAAAACCTCGGCATAATCTTTGACTCTTCTCTCTCCTTCATTCCTCACATTTCCTCACTCACTAAGTCTGCCTTCTTTCACCTATATATTGCGTGCTTGCGTCCGGTTTTAAATACCAACGATGCTGATACCCTAGTTCACGCTTTCATCACTTCACGGCTTGACTACTGTAATTCTCTTTTCTGGTTTACCCAATACATTAATAAATAAGATCCAATATGTTTAGAACTCTGCAGCTATGGTCCTCACATAGAGAAAGAAATCTTCCCACATTACTCCTATCCTACGCAGACTCCATTGGCTACCCGTTCGCCTTCGTATTCAATACAAGATACTCCTCATCACATTAAAAGCACTCCATGGTCTTGCCCCCCCCCCCCCCCCCCCCCTTTATTTTATCCCCCCTTTTTATTAATTTATTAATTTACCTATTCAGTTTATCTGTATTGTTTCTTTGTCTACTGTCATGTTTATTTGTATCATATTGTAAAGCGACCTTGAGTTTGTAGAAAGGCGCTATATAAATAAACATATTATTATTATATTATTATCTGAAACATGACATTACAGTGAAAACTTTTAAAACAATTAGAATACACAATTCTAACCACTTGAGAAAATTCCTGAAAGTAACAATGCTTCATATTTTTTTTCTACTTACCAGCTGTGATGAGTATTATAACTGAAGACAGTAAAATGAGTGTCAGGCATCTCTCCATCTCTCTTTGCTTGATTAATTCAACATCCAGTACAAGCTTCTCCGCACTGATGATACAGAAGTACAGGCGTCCTCTCTCAGCCCCCTTAATGAGAGAGAAAGAGGTTCAAAACCCTCCAATCACACTCGCTGTTACCTTATTAGACAGAACAGAGGAAATCATCAAACAACTTCAGTGACAAATCAGATGAGGCTTTAATGATTTTCTCCATATATATATATAACTGTCAGTGCTGATGAACTCCTCCTCTCCACCTATCAAGACACACACACACACTTGACTTACAGGATACAGGAAACTCTCCAGTTTATTTACAGCATCAAAGCCCAACACCTGCAGAGAAGAGATAAAAGCACAGATACAGTAACTAACTGCAAATGTCCTAATAATGTCTATAACTGCACACATTTGTAAGCATTACATTAACAGGTAATAAACTCAACTTTTTAAAATAAATACTATTGCAAAATAGCAATTTTTAAAAAGTTACAAAGAGGCAGAAAAGACCTCCTTAAAACTAATTTTGTGAAATATTTCATCACTTACAAAATAATTCCTGTGACTAATGTGAAATTTACTCATATGGCATAAAAGTGGTTTGTTTCAAATGGCCCACAAAAACCATAATCGTCAAAGTGAAGGTGAGCTTGTTGTTCATCTTGTGTCCAGCAGAGTGAGCCTGTGTGCTTCATTTCTGCTAAAGTGCCCTTGTATAGAGTGGTGCAGAGATGATGTATTTTTGAGACCCAGAACATATTAGCATTTTAGCACTTCCGGTTCCATCATCCTGAAGTCAATGGGTTTTTTAAATAGGTTTTTGGTAAAATGCTTTGTGAATTTTAAGCTTCAAAATTCTAAAAAATTGTGTTCATTTGTGAAGATTATCTTTTGTTAGTCACAGACCCTATTTTCTGCAATAATCCAAAAGCCAACGGAAAAGTCCATCTGGGTTTTGTTGAGGTGACCAGGGTGATGCTAACTTTCGGGTTGTACAAAAATAAGACATTACTGCAGTCTAATGCCCATTAATACTTAGAGTAGTGACAAACTAACATTGTATATTTTTGAAAAGTTAAACAATACATGAATCTCTGCAGATTTTAATATGAGAGAAACCTTGATTTTAATAACATTAAGTTAAATGAGTTAAACAGTGAAAACAGTGAAACAGATACTGCATAAAGATGAATGAAAAAATAACTTCAAGTAAACCCTCCTCTAAATATTACATAAACTAACTGTTGTTGGTTCATATGTCAGTCATTCAGTCCCTTTACATTTTAGTGGTTCTTGTCCAAAATGTTTAACAATGTTGACCAGATCTTTTGCCATTTAGCCTGTCTACTTGAGAGAATAAAGTACAAATACAATATTTGCCAAACTTACATAATGGGAAGGTTTCCCACACAGAGAACCTAGTCCTATAGAATAAAATGGCCTTTTAAACCAGATGAACAAAAATGCGCTTTCTCGGTCATGGTTTTAAATAGTACTAGACTTAGTCTAGTTTAATGAGTCTGATTTCCTGGAGAAAGAGAAACTCAGAGCTACTCCAAGACTGAATTGAGGTTTAAAGGGATAGTTCATCAAAAAATTAAAATTAACCTATGATTTACTCACCCTCAAGCCATCCTAGGTGTATATGACTATCTTCTTTCAGATGAACACAATCGTAGATATATTTAAAATCTTCCTGATCTCAGTGCAGCATTTGACACTGTGTGTGTGCCACTCTACACTTCTTTCTTGACTGTCTGCAATAGGTATCACTGGTAATGCTCTTCAGTGGTTAACTTCATATCTATCGGATAGACAGCAATTTGTTAGGATAGGTGAGAATCGATCCCGTACCGTCACTATTTCTCATGGTGTACCTTCAAGGTTCTATACTTGGTCCTCTTTTATTTCTCATTTATGTGCTGCCACTAGGACAGATCATCAAACGGCATGGTCTCAACTTTCATAATTATGCTGATGATATTCAAATTTATTTCACTGTTAAACCCAACTCAGTTTGTCCACTCGCTTCTGTTATCTCTTGACTTAAAATATGGATGTCTGATAACTTTTTACAGCTTAATGCTGGGAAAACTGAAATCTTGTTGATTGGCCATGAATCACAGAGTTTACCCCCGCATGACATTTTTATTGATATTGATGGTGTCCAGATTAGGCCTTCAAAAACTGTGTGGAATCTGGAAGTTTTGTTCGACTCCTCGTTATGTTTTCACTCACACATTGGTCAGATTGTTAAATCATGCTTCTTCCACTGGCGGAATATTGTTCATATACACCCCCTCTCTTAACTTTGGAGATGCTGAAACTGTTATCCACGCTTTTATAACCTCCAGATTGGACTACTGTAACTCCTTATATAGTGGCTTACCCACTAAAGCATACATCGCCTTCAAATGGTGCAAAACTCTGCTGCTCGAGCCCTTACATATAATAAAAAATCTGCACATATCAATCGCAATCCAGTTTAAACTTTTAGTCTTAATTTATAAAGCCTGTCATGACCCCGCACCTCAATACCTTGCTGAGTTAGTGCAACCATATGTTCCTGCCCGGACCCTTAGGTCTAGCAATGATAATTTGCTTGTCGTACCCAGGTATAAACTCTCTACTGTGGGTGTTAGGGCTTTTAGTGTTATAGGCCCTAAGCTATGGAATAATCTTCGTGCCACCCATAACCTCCATTGCTTGTCTCTTTGTCTGTCAACTGTTTGTATTATTTTGTGATTTTGAAGCCTAAAAAAAAATGCATACATCCATCATAAAAGCAATCCATATGTCTCCAGGGGTTTAATAAAGGCCTTCTGAAGCGAAGCGATGAGTTTGTGTAAGAAAAAAAATCCATATTTAAAACTTTATTAGCTATAATTAGCTTCCGGCAGATTACCGTACGCATACTGCGCAAGTCGACTTGCACCATAAGAGTAACCCCTGATGCGATATATGACGTAGGATGAAGGAGTATCGTAAGCTTAGACGCCTCTTGTGGTTTAAACAAATAGGGCTGTGCAACAAATTCAAGCTCCTCTTTTATTACATCGAAATCCTCCAGCATTTCTCTTAAAAATTTCTCGTTTTAGACTTCTAATTAGTGACCGGTGTTTTGTTTTGCTCTGTCCTATGCGCTTCCACGTTCGTCATTGTGTCATGCGTTGGGTCAGGGGTTACTCTTCAGCCGCAAATCACTGCATAAGGCCATCTGCCAGAAGCTAGTTATTATAGCTAATAAAGTTTTAAATATGGATATTTTTCTTACAAAAACCCATTGCTTCGCTTCAGAAGGCATTTATTAAACCCCTGGAGCCGTATGGATTATTTTTTATGATGGATGGATGCATTTTTGGGGGGCTTTACAGGGAAGAGCACTGGAAGCCCGTCACACACTCATGACTGTGTTCAGGACTGGATGAAGAGGAGCCGGAGAAGTTCAGCACAGAGCCACAGCCCAGCTGTCTGCAGACCACAGAGGATTCAGTGAGACTCCAGGAGTCCAGCAGAACTCTCCTCCAGACCTGATGGATGGAAACTTCCAGCTCCCCCTCACACTGTCTCTCTCCAGACAACCGCACCAGACCATCATGAACAGCCAGAGAAGAATCTGAGGAGAAGATCTCATGTTTTACTAAAATAAGAATTGTGTTAGAAGGTGAAATAGTTCAGTGGTCTCAGTGTCAAATAAGTTTACCAGAGCAAATGACTCCAACATCTCGTCTATGAGAACATTCAGCTCGACTCCATGAAGAGACGGAACATTCTGAGAGTTTTGTTTCATTCCCGTCACAATCAAACACATCAGCCCAGATTTCACCACTTCCCTCTCCAAACCAGTCTGATCCCACAACAGACACAGCAATCCCACAATTCAGCTGTCTACAGAGGACACTGGCAGCTCTCATATCCCAGCATGCATCACACACTGAGCCCCATTCATTGAGGAACCGAAGCTCCACTCTTCCAAAACAGGAGTCTGAACCGTTCACCAGTCTGAGATCAGTGTAACCTGGGCAAAGAACTTTTGTCATTATAAGGCACATTAAAAAAAGCATCTATCCTACAACATATCTTGATAGGAAAAAAAATCATTACTTAACCACAACAATGCAAAAAAAAAAAAAAAACTTGGGAGAAGAAAGTTTTGTAATATAATTCATTAAAGATTACAGCATATCTTGCATTTTAATGATAGAGAATCGATGAAGAAACACTGAATATTGATTAGTCCCACATTATTGTTACTGGTGCAGTTGTGTTTGTGTGATGATGATATTGAGCAAAATGATATCTGAGATTCATTTCCTCTGCACTGAATCTCTTGTGTCCACATCTGAGCGTCTCCTTTGCCAAAAGCATCTTCTCCCAGCACCTGTACAGGAGCCCCACAGTCCAGCTCTCTACACACAACCTCTGCATCCTGCTGGTCAAAGGCAGCGTCACACACTGAAACCCACGACTGATCATCAAGTATCTCTAACCTCCCAGAGCAGCGAGAACCTCCAACCAGCCGGACTTCTAAATAAGACAGCATAGATCAACAAAACATTGGCTTATTAAAAATTATTTGTTGAATTGTTTTTGAATGGCTAAATAATGAAACATTTTAACAATTAACATCAACTCAAGTATTAGAAACCAATATAGAAGCACAAAACTTTACACGCAGATATGACTTAGAATGTAAAATGTGTAAAATGTACCTGAGCAGATGACTCCAGCATCTTTACTATGATCACAGTTGTGTTTTTCCCATCCTCCTGATCCACACTTCTCCACTGTTGACTCAGATCCAGCACACCATACATAACTCATCCAGATTGGTCCTGATCCTTGTCCAAAGTAAGCATCACTCAGAGCATCTACAGGTTCTCCACAGTCCAGCTCTCTACACACCACTGCAGCATCAGCCAAATCCCAGTCATAGAGACACACTGTTCCCCACTGACCTCTATGAAGAACCTCCACTCTACCAGCACAGCGACTGGGACCACCAACGAGCCTCACATTTACATGGATTGATGCTGAGAGAGCTGACACAATGAGAGAAAGATAAAGGAGAGTGGAAGAGAGGAAGAGAAAAAAACATACATTCAGTGAAAAAGTGTGAAGAGTTTTTGAATTTAATATTTTTTCCTGTTTTCTCTGTGTAGTGCAGTGGACCTCTTTAGCTATTGAAATAATATTGTGTAAAAGGATTGTGCAATACGGAAGCCCTAAAGTGCCATGCATTATTCTCTTTTCGGTCTTGTTTTTTACAAAAATGTTTAATCACAGCTTAATTTTCTTTAGGATTTCTATACTGTACACATACACTGCTTAATCATGGATAAGCAAATAGTTTTATCTTTGAAAAGGGAAATATATTATGTCAATTAAACACCACTTCCATAAATTATTGATAAATTAATGTTAATCAAATCAGAACTTTATCATTGTAGACACTATAGTGACTATTTCTATTTCATTGCTAAGTGAACTCAAGGGACTGAGATTTCTTTACAGTTATAAAATGATGTTTGACAAATGCAATTTAATAATTTACAGTTGACAAAATAAACTTTGTTGACAGTTTTATGTCATGTAAAAATTAAGCAGAGATCCAATGATCTGTAAATAACAAATGCATTTATTATTATTATTATTATTATTATTATTATATTATCATCTGAGACACCACATTACAGTCAAACTTAATTTTAAGTATTTGAAGAACACAATACCGAATTTCTGAAGAAACTTCACTTTCATTCATTGTCTACTTACCAGCTGTGATGAGTATTATAATTGAATGCCAAGGTGTCAGGCATCTCTCCATCTCTCTCTGCTTGATTAATTCAACATCCAGTACAAGTACCACCTCTCTCAGCCCCCTTAATGAGAGAGAAAGAGGTTCAAAACCCTCCAATCACACTCGCTGTTACCTTATTAGACAGAACAGAGGAAATCATCAAACAACTTCAGTGACAAATCAGACCAGGCTTTTATGATTTTCTCCATGTATATCTAACAGTCAGTGCTGATGAACTCCTCCTCCCCACCCATCAAGAGGGGATGCAGAAACACACACACACACACACACACACGCATATTTGACTGACTTACAGGATACAGGAAACTCTCCAGTTATTTACAGCATCAAAGCCCAACACCTGCAGAGAAGAGATAAAAGCACTGATAACTAACTCTGAACACTGTCTATTAGATATGTTAGCATGACATTAACAAGTAACAAAAAAGCCATAAAAAATGTAAATGTTAACCAAGAGCACAGTGCTAACTAACTGTGAATGTCCTACACACGGTCTATTAATGTATACATATGTTAGCATGATATTAACATGTAATAAACTCAACTCTGTAAAATGGATACTATTGTAAAATGGCATTAAAAAAAAAAAAAAAAAGCTTAATAAATGCTTGCAAGAGCACATGGCAAAAGTTAGATCTAATTACACAGAGGGATGAAAAACATCACAAAATTTATTTTGTGACACCTTCCTTCAGCGTATGTCAAATAATTGCTTTGACTAATGTGAAATTGACCTAATT
This sequence comes from Abramis brama, assembly GCF_963993115.1. Taxonomy (NCBI): domain Eukaryota; kingdom Metazoa; phylum Chordata; class Actinopteri; order Cypriniformes; family Leuciscidae; genus Abramis; species Abramis brama. Next base: position 49,656,560 of record NC_139966.1, on the reverse strand, counting down.
CCACAAAAGTGGTTTCAGATGGCCCACAAAAACCATAACCATAGTAAAGATAAGCATGTTGTTCACATTGTGACCAGCAGAGAGAGCCAGTACTACAGTATCTGACAAAGCACCCTGTACTGTACCCTCATATATTGAGTATTTTACAGTTTGGATGAGAGTTTTTTAGGTAATTTCTCTAGTGAAATGGCAAGTATATAAAAAAAAGTTTTAAAAAAAAGTCAGGATTTCTGAAGAAGACACTTTTAACTTTTAATGATATCAATAACCTATAAAAAGTTTGGAAGTAACATGCAAGTGATGCCATATGATATATAAGCTGTTTTCCTCATGGGGACCAAAAAATGTCCCCACAAGGACAAGGATACAAAGGATATTGCATACTAGGCATGTGCCGGTATCAAATTTTCATGCTGCGATTAATTGATTAAGCTTTTATCACGGTATACGGTATTATCACAATATTTTAATTGCTCAGAATTTTACACAATTTTCACGATTTCAATTAAATTCTTGGGATTTGATTTCAATCTTGATTCAATATTGACTCTTTGGATAAATATTAGGTAGGCTACAGTAGATAGCCTACATGTTAATTTTTCTCAAGAATAAATATATCTCACATAATGCTGTAAACATACAGAAAGCCCTGTCAGCTGGTATTATTAAAGGTTAAAAATTAACAAATTAAATTAAATATAATTTGGTTTTCATTATAATAACAATTATGACACAAGTAAAAATATAATACAAATGTAATATAGTGCACATATTTAGCAAAATACTCCTCTCTATAGCTATTTTTTCTAGTCAACTAACATGTTGGTCATTAATTGGCTTTCCTGAGGTAAATGTAACGTTCTGTGACAAAATTGTTCACCTGCAGTTTTACTGACCTCTTTCCGTGGTTGAAAAACACTGATTGATCGATATTATGTATGAGGCATAAATACCTTTCGGTAAGTTGTACTGTATCTTTAAATAAAAAGATGATCGGTTTACTTGAACTGAGGCGCTACGGCGATCGGTCACGTCACATTTACAAGCACCAAAACGGTATTTATTGTCTGAATTTCGTAATAAAATGGACAGAACCTGAGAGCTGATCATTTTTTTCATATCAAAAGTAAACTGCTCTGTCTACTCTAGTCTGTCGGTGTCAGTGTCCTCTTTGCTCCGTGATTTTTCTCTGCGTGAGAAAATGGATGTGTGGCGCGAAAGCGTGTGAAAAGTGTCAGTTGTGTGAGTCTCACGCTGAATGCGTAGAGTTGACAGCCCTGCTTTTAGAAGGGGGATAAATCGTCGGAAGCGTTCCTCCTTCCGCCATGCTTCTTCTTCATATGAGGATTCATTACATTAGACTAGAGTGCGCACTGCCGCATGCACACAGTGCTTCTACATGTGGGGATTGTTTACATCAGAGTGCGCACGTGTTTCGCGCAGCATATACGCAGTGTTTGTTTAAGCGGTTGATGGAAAATAAGCTAATGCGTGTTCTATAAATATAAATTCTGATCTATTATTTTTCACAGTATTTTGAAGTGCCCACGATAACAATATCGTGCATATTCATTACCGCGATTTATCGCATTACCGAATACCGGCACATGTCTATTGCATACTTTCATATCCATGTAGCTCCCCATCACAGACCGTTCTTGAGATTTGCATTTGAAGGGGTGGCTTACCAATATACAGTCCCACCATTTGGACTGACCCAAATGACTGCTCCGTGCACCTTCATGAAATGTGTGTATGCGCCCCTCTCCCCCTGAGACGGATGGGAGTACTTCTCCTGAATTACCTCAATGATTGATTGCTCTTAGCCCAATCGAAGGAGGAACTATGCGCGCACAGATCTATGCCACTTGCTCAGAGTCTGGGGTTCAGGATCAAGCAGAGCAAAAACTTGCTGCCCCGTATCCCAGAGCCAGCGCATCTGGTGCTTTCCGACGAACGCACCCCGTCCGAGTTCAAGGTATACACGGCAGCTTTCACAGCGTACCACGCTCCTATAGCTGGCCAGTCAGTTGTAAAGCCCTGCATTTCAGCCCAAGCCCGACAGGCCCCGACTTATTTACGCCCCCAGGGCCGGGCTCCGGGCTTCAATTTTCATGTCATAGTTCACATGCGGGCCGGGCCTCGGGCCTGTTTTAGGGCTTATCCTTTTTATATTTTAGACATTAATTAAAAGAAAATATGAGAAGTTGGCGATGGAAAAACAAACATAGAAAGACATTTTATAACCTATCACACTGACATATGACTGACACATGACAGTCTGCTCACGCAAACGCACACAGAAAGTTTCCCAGCGGCGCGACCCACAATTCACATTAGACTGGCCTGACTGTGTTTAGTGTTGCCGCCAGCAGCAGTAGTAGCGAGTGTGTCTTCAGCGCAGCTGGAAGAGTTATAGAAGAAAGGAGGACGGGATTCAAACCTTCCACTGTGGATGCTGTGCTTTTTCTCCACGATGCTCTGTAAGCGACTGTTCTTAGCCATGTTAGGAGGCTGTCTTGTTGTTTTTCGTTTGATAGGACTTTATTTTCATTAGTCTAACTGTTGGAAACTATTGGAAATAAGAATGGCCATGTTCTGTAGTGGAGACTTGATTTTTGAGGTGAGATAACCTGCATGTTTGTTTTTTATTTGATTTATTTTATTTTATTTGTTTAGATTGTATAGCTCATTTTGTTTGCAAGCGCTGTTGCGACTGTGAGCAGCAGAGAAGCCTGCCTCAGCTTTTCAAAAATGTCGTTTTACTGTGGTTGTGATAACAAACGTTTAAACTAACTGTCTGTGTGATATGCTTGAATTGATTTATATCTATGGATTTTATTGTAGCCAAGTAAAAGTGTTGATTTGAGAGGCTAAATTGATCAAACATGTTTAACTCGCTGTCGGCTGCTTGGTTGTCATAAAAAAATAAAAAATAAAAAAACACTTTAGATAAATCTAGGGCCTAGATTTGAGGCCCATGCAGGCCTCAAACCACGACCTGGTGGTCAGATTTCTCAGAGGGGCCAGGGGGCTAAATCCGCTTCTGGGACCTGTCCATTGTCATGCAGTGGCCCTCCATTTGAGCCACTCACAACAGCTGACCTTCGGCCAGGCTGGTTGGCTCTGGCATCGTTCAAGCGAGTTGGTGAGCTGGCTCTTTCAGTGGACGCGTCTTGTCTCGAGTTTGGGCCCAACGGCAGTAAAGTATAGCATTGCCCATGTGTCCATTGCTGATATCTGTGCGGCGGCTAGTTGGTCCTAACCGTCCACCTTTGCCAGATTTTATAACCTAAAAGTCCCTGCTCTCCAGGCATGGATTTTGTCTGCCTATTCGCTTCCCACCCTCTGGGGTTTTCTCTAAGTGGCATTATGACCCATGGGCTCAAAACTAAAAAAAATTCAAAAAGAAAATTGCTTTCAGGGCAACTTAAAGGCAACAACTTAAAGGCAACTTTCAGGGCAACTTGAATAGGCAGTCAGCCTATTTGGTGGGCTGAAAAGCCATTTGTCTGTGTAGGTGCACAGACGTGAACCAGTCAGGCTTCAGTATTCAGAGAAAAACTCAGTTCCCTTTCAAGGGAACTCGAGCTGCGTCGAGAAGCTGTGGGAACGCCTCTGTGTGATTGCGCCATGAAGCACGTATGAAATCAGTCCAATGGCGTGACAGAACGTCATGTGACGTTAATTGGAAACTATAAAGCATACCTGAAACAAATCTCTCTTCAGTGCCCTCAGGGGTCGTTCTGCCAACCCCACAACCTCGTGTGCTTTGGGGCGCAGCGGTCTCCAGCAAGTTCTAGTCTCGGTGTCTGACTCGCAGAAGGAGGGTTTAAGAGGGGTCAGTTCGGTTGTTTCCTGCCGGTCATCCGTTTGAGGGCACTGGATTGACTTCTCAAGCTATACTAGAGACCAGTCTCGAGAGACTGGTTTCCTTTAGTAGTCTCAGCCGTGGTCGTCTTGGGATAAGACAGATCTGAGGACAGTCATTATCTCGAAGAAGGCTTCGACAAAGAAGTCCTGACGTAGAGTCCTCTGGAGATTTTCCTCAGGGGGGACCTTTTCTCCCAGGCGAGTGGGTTGATCCTTCACCCCCATCCAGAATTGAGGAAACTTTGGGCTTGGGCTCTGAGGGGGCCCAGCTCATAAGTTCAGGTCTCTCAACCGAGATTGTTGAGACCATCCTCCACTCCAGAGCTCCCTCCACGAGGAAACTCTACGCCTTGAAGTGGATATTTTTTCACTTCCTGGTGCGGAGAGCACCAGCCGGACCCAGTTATCTGCCCTGTGGGTGCAGCGTTTCTCCGCAGGTCTATCCCCCTCCATACTAAAGGTGTACATGGCAGCCTTAGCTGCTTACCATGTCCCTTTAAGTGTTGTATCCTTGGGGAGACACCATCTAGTAACGTTTCCTTCGTGGCACAGTGGCACTTCGTGGCATTGCCAGCAACAGCCATTTTATGATTGTTTGTGGTTTGGTCTTAGTGACTTAGAAGTCCTCTTGACTACTCCTAACTTTTCAAAGATTTAGGAGCTGGTTTTAGTTCTAAAATGCTTTGTGATTTACTCTCAGAGCAACATTTTGTCCAAAATTTAGGACTATCATTTTTAAGCGTTTCTCCTAAAAAGTAGGAGCTACTTTTAGCCTAAAGATGTTTTGTGAATACGGCCCCTGATCTCTTTAAACTCTAGAATTAGATAAAAGATGTTAAATTCAATTCAGTTATTTTTACTTTTGTAAATGAACTATAACGATTTGATTACATATACTACATTAATATTAATTTCTTGTTGCATATTGAAAGTTGCAGCTGCTGGTAAATTATTTGCAATGATTCTTAAAATGTGTGTGATATTACCTGTGATGAACCTCTACCAGCACAAGGACCATCACCTCCAACCAATCTCACTTTGCCTGTACACAAGAGTCATTTATCTATGAAAGTTAAATTATGAAAGATAAATTATGCTGCTTTTTTTTCTTTTGCATTTCACTCAATTGATAAGATCTAAACACTGCATGCGTAATAACACGTCAAACCACAAGACCATTTAATGCAATTACAAAAAAAAAAAAGAAATCAGAGAGAATCTACTTTTTTGCTACCATAAGCTATTTTTAAAAATAAAAATAGAAATAAATAATTATCAGTAGGGAATTACAAACAAAAGTTTATATAAATGAAACTAAGAGAACTGTCATTGATGGTACGCTGTAAGATCCTTGTGTTAAATATTAAACTACTTTCATTTAATATGTTGAAAAGAACTGTTTGGCCCTTTAATAGGATAAAATACCTGCACTGGTGAGTGTGACGACTGTGGACATCAGAAAGATTGTCAGACAGCTCTTCATCTTCCTCTTCCTCTGCTCTTCAGGACTAACTTTTCATCTGCTCTCTTACTGTAGCAATTCTGAAGAAAAAGAGACTCTAGTCTGCTCTGGTGAGAAAGATAAAGGTAGAGAGAGGGGAGGGGCTTCTGACGACCACCAATCACACTCAGAGTTAAACTTCAAGAGAACAGAGACAACGACAAATCAGCCAATAAATATCCATATATAATATCAAGAGAACGCTTCTGTTGATGAACGGGACTCCTCCTCCACCTTACAGACACTTTACTGAGGAGACACACACATGATAAACTCACCCAGCTGTCATGAGAATTAATGTGGGAAACACTTGTGTGCATACAGTGGCAAAGTCTGACACCTGCAGAGAAGAGATACAAGCACTGATAACTAACTGCTGACAACAAACACTAAGACAGAGAGGCATATCAAAGTACTACAACAGAATAACAGTATACAATAATTCATAGAACTTTATTGAATTTAGCATTTTGTGTACAAAAAAAAAAAACAGTTTGTTGAAAAACAAATGTTGCAACATTCCCCAATTACACAATATGATAATGATGACATAATATCCATGCACATAGTCAGTCTGAAACAGAAAACATAAAAATAAATTTGACAGAAATATGAAACAAGTATATAAAACATGTAAGCAAGCATGCTGTGTATGTCTGACTGTAAAAAAAAACCCTCTGCAGGACATAAAGTGAACAACATGCTCTTCTGCTCAGTTCAAAGAGTCATTACATTCTTTTGAGGGTAAGATCCTTGATCACAGCTGCTGTTTGTAAACTTATTTCCCAAAGTACATTCCAACGTTCTTTAGCAAAATATATGCTGTATATGTTCACCACCAGTGGGTCTACATTCAATAGGAATATTATATTTTTATAAGTTGCTGTGAAATGTTAAAGACTGGAGCAGTGGAAGTTAAATGGTGAAGCATCTGAAATCATAACAATTATATACAAACGGATTGAATGTTGGGATTTTTTTTGTTCTTTTTTGTTCTCTCAAATTGCCACGTCTACATCATGTTTCTACGGTGGCCGAGAGAGCTCAACGCGCTGCAACTGAAGAAAACACATGCAAATAGAAAAAAACACCCGCAAATTAAGAAAACATCTTCATCAGTTTCACAACACACGTGTGCTCCAAATACTCACAACAACCAAATACAGAAACTCGCTGCAAAAGTTCACAACACAACCAAATTCAGAAACGCGCTGCAAATAACACAGACCACAACGGACGAACCCGGCTGGGACGTGCTTATTTTACTGTCTATGCGTGCTTACAGCCCAAAAGTCTACTTTATTTTATTTATTTCATTTTATTTTATTTCTTTTAACTTTTTTTTTTTTTTTTTTTTGCAAAATATACAGAGATTACATTTTTATGACATACAACTTGTATACAATACAAAATGTATTAACAATATGTTCATTGTCATCAGAATACAAACGAGAAAAGATCAATGAGCCGAAAGCTAAAATAAATAAAAAAGATAGAGAAAAAGATCACGAGGGAAAGATATGAATCTATACATCAGTTACACTGTTAAAAAATTTTCATGTTATGTTTAAATTTTCATAAAGAAAAGTTTCATAAGAAATGTTAGATAATGTAGGGTCCAAAGTTTTAAAGTTGAGACACTCACACACAGATATATAACGCATATTTTAAAAGCTTTTTTTGTAAAAAAATAAAATAAAATTATTATGTAGATCACAAAAATGTGTTTTGAAAAATACTTCAGGAAAGAGAAGTTTAAACTAAGCATTTTTTCCTGTTAAACACTGTTAAATGTAATTAAGTAGATTTCAATGCAAACTATTACATGTGGTTACATGGTATGGTGGATAGCAGTTAAAACGTATTTAGTATCTAAGACACTTAAACTGCAGACCACTTAAAAGCTTTGAAAAGATTTGATGCAGTGATTGTGGTTTCAGTTATTAAGTCCCTCCCTGTTTTCCTGGCTCCTCTTCCACATCATCATAGTCTGTTATTAGAAAATAAGAGCAAATTAATGTATCAATATATGCTTTAAAAAGTATTATAAATGAAAACATCAATATTGACAATCAAGTTAAATGAGCTATTTCACAGAAATTGATATTATAAAGCAATTATAAAAATTAAACAAATTCAGTGTAAGGTAAAAAGGTGTCAGTAACGTACCAAACATGCCACTCATATATTCCCTGATATTCTTCACATCATCATACTCCTCCTGAACACCATCTGATATAAATGTATCCATTATTAATTACATAAGTTAAAATGCAACTATAATTTGAAGACAAACAAACAAAAAAACATTTAAGAGAGTGATTTGAATCCCACACCTGCTTTATCATTGGAGAATTGTCGTACAATGATGACATCATCATAGTTTTCTGGCAAGTCAAAAGAGACAAATAGACAAAATAATAAATTGCATCCATTAAATGTGCAAAATTTGGGATTTTGAAACAGTGCCTATGTATAATTAACTAAACCCTTATTAAATAAAATATAATTAAATAAAACCTGTAAAAATTATAATAAGAAATAAACCTGTATCACAAGATCTCAGGCCAACAGTGATTATATCATCATAATTCTCAGGTGTGATTTGCTGCTCTTCTAAATGAGTTAACAGCAAGGAGGAAATAAACAAAAACTGCTTTTACTATTCAGAGGTCCAATAGTTCATTTAATTTAGTGAAATCAGTTAAAGTCACTGACCTTTATTTGACCCTTCAGTGGTGGTGATGTCATTATAGTAGTCAGGTGCGGCTCCTTCTGCAAAATTTGCTTTAAAAAGCATCGATAAAAAAAAGAGAGATTCAATAAATCCTTATCTGAATTATTACGTGCTGTATGGTTTATATAATTTAAACTCAGTTAAGATAACCAGCTAAAAGAATGTTTTTAATTAATTCAACATTCATTCATTTCTGTATATAGAAGATAAGATTTGAGTTATATTGATTTATATTTGAGTCCTCTAACCTGAAAGAAGCTCATTAGCATCTTCATACCCAGAATGCTGTTCTTCAGAAAGGACACTTCCTATTATGGAGAAGTAGATTCATCAGACACACACGTTCACAATCGTAAATCAGCCAAAATCCCCACTTCCTTTGAATCTCAACACTAACAATGTATCATTTCAGATAACATACAAAAGTCCCACAAATGGATATATGTGATTTATTCTACTCTCCACTATGAATAAAGTGATTATGATCTCCTCAAATCAGACTCTATGACATTTACTCACCCCTCTGAGTGAAGAAACTCTGTCTATTAGTGGGTCTGTGATGAAGCTCCTCATAAACGGCCTCAGTCTTCGTCTTGTGTCTCCTCTTAGAGAGAGCTGTGAGTGTAGACAGACAAACCTGCTGTCAGTTCACAACACATGACTGATCACACACTGAATAAGACACAATATGACAGTCTCTGGATCTCTCCTACCTCTCCTCATCACTCTGTTCTGCTGAATCAGTATAAGCAGTGGCACTAAGAGCAGTAAGAGCAAAACTCCCAGTACAACCACAAGCACAGAGAGAGACACTGGAGGAGTTTGTGGAGGAGTGACTGATGTTGAGCGCACTGTCTGAGAAACTGGAGGAGAAGCTGATGTTGTTCTGGCAGGAGAAGTGGACACTGACAAATCTAACAAAACAGTCACAAACAGTATTATTAGCACTAAAATTATGTTTAAAAAAAAGAAAGACAAACATTGGTCAGTGTTTTGCTCTGACCTGCACAGGTGAGTCCAGCGTGCTCTTTGTGGGAGCAGTCAGTGTGGTTCTTCAGGGAGAGAGGACAGTCCCACAGGTGAATCTCATTCCCTCTGCACTCGACTCTGTTCAGCCACACAACACCTTCACCAGCACCAAAGACTGAATTCCCATCAGCCCTCAGTGCTGCTCCACAACCCAGCTGCCTGCAGACCACCTGAGCATCGCTGATGTCCCACAGATCAGCACAGACTGAACCCCACACAGCGTTATGATACACCTCCAGCCTCCCAGAGCACCGGCCCAAACCTCCACTCAGTCTGAGAGGAACATGATCTAAATCACACACAGAAACATCACTGACCAGCTTCAACACAACATTTACAACAAAACACATTATGGGCAATTAAAAAATTTGTCATTTAAATAATTAAAATGAAGACCATGATAATAATATTGAAAACAGTAAATACAGGCTTAAAATAATACACATTTACGATAACCTGTTTGTTGTCAAATGTACTAACTTGAACACTGTCTCTGGAGAGATGTTGAACATGTCAGACGACTCTGAGGAGACTCGTGACTCTCCTCCTCTAGATTAAAACAATTTCATTTACCGTTTAACAAAACATACAATATCAGATTTATGAAATCTCTCAGTGCATGTCTATCATTTTATGTTTTTAAAAATAGTTTATTCAATTTTTCTAAATCATTAATCTACATACTTCTTTGCACATGCAAATTATACAGTATTTATAGAAACATGATTACTAAATAGCATCTTAAATAGTTACTAATTACCAAGTTAAAAACTTACCAAAGCAGGTGATTTTAGCCACATCATTATCACAATCATTCTGTCCCCAGGGTGAAGATGGACACTGCCATAGAGTGGAATCATGACGTCGACATTTTAAATAATCAAGCCAATTATGAGACTTCAGTCCCTCTGAATAACTGGGTTCACTGCCAGATCTCCCACAGTTCAGCTCTTGACAGATCAGACTCGCTGTGTCTCTGTCCATCTGGTTTACACACACATTACCCCAGGATCCATTGTAGAAAACCTCCACATTCCCTTCACAGCCCTCAGTTAACCTGATCTCTTTAAACTCTAGATGTAAAAGTGTTAAATTCAGTTGTATTTATTTAAAATTGTAAATTAGTTAAAACTACAATTAAAAAAAATGTTTTGTGTATAATATAAAATAATAATAAAAAACTATTTTATCCCAATGGCACAAACAATAATTTGTAATATTTTAAAATTTAAAATTTGCTTTGCAGAAAAAAATAGTGGTTGCTGACAAATTACTTGCAATGGTTACTTAAAATGTGAGTGAAAACCACTTTACCTGAGCACACGACTCCTACATCCTCCTTGTGTTGACAGTCATGTTTCCCCCAGCCTGGAGAAGAGCAGTTCCACAGGGACGTCTCATTCCCCTCACACTCCACCTCATCCAGCCATATGGGTCCAGAACCAGGACCAAACCAGGCTGGTACCTGCTGGTTACTGAGGGCCTCTCCACACTGCAGCTGTCTGCACACCACATGGGCATCTTTAATATCCCAGGAGTCATCACACACTGTCCCCCATGACCCGTTGTGAAAAACCTCCAGCCTCCCTGCACAGTCTCCCCCAGAACCCACCAGCCTGATGGACCCGCGACCTGATATTCAGAGAGAGAAAAACACATTATTGATCACTAACAACTGAAGAATCTGCCCAGATGTTGTTGTTCTCACCAAGGCAGGTGATTGACAGCTGTTGTGTGGAGCTGCAGTTGAGAGTTTGTGGAGAGCTGCAGTTCCCCAGATGAGCTTCACTCCCAGTGCACTGGAAGCCCGTCACACACTCATGACTGTGTTCAGGACTGGATGAAGAGGAGCCGGAGAAGTTCAGCACAGAGCCACAGCCCAGCTGTCTGCAGACCACAGAGGATTCAGTGTGACTCCAGGAGTCCAGCAGAACTCTCCTCCAGACCTGATGGATGGAAACTTCCAGCTCCCCCTCACACTGTCTCTCTCCAGACAACCGCACCAGACCATCATGAACAGCCAGAGAGGAACCTGAGGAGAAGATCTCATGTTTTACTAAAGTAAGACTTGTGTTTCAACAATATAAAATAGTGTTTATATACTATATAGAGAGTTTTTCAGTAGTGTGTCAAATAAGTTTACCAGAGCAAATGACTCCAACATCTCGTCTATGAGAACATTCAGGTCGACTCCATGAAGAGACGGAACATTCTGAGAGTTTTGTTTCATTCCCGTCACAATCAAACACATCAGCCCAGATTTCACCACTTCCCTCTCCAAACCAGTCTGATCCCACAACAGACACAGCAATCCCACAATTCAGCTGTCTACAGAGGACACTGGCAGCTCTCATATCCCAGCATGCATCACACACTGTGCCCCATTTACTGAGGAACCGAAGCTCCACTCTTCCAGAACAAGAGTCTGAACCATTCATCAGTTTAGCATCTGTGTAACCTGAATAAAGAACATGGAGGTTAAAATAAAGCATAATGCAGCTGACAGAGAACATATACTGTTTTAAATACAAACAAAGAGACACTGAGTATTTATAATTTACCAGAACAGATCAGGCCCACATTATTGTTACTGGTGCAGTTGTGTTTGTGTGATGATGATACTGAGCAAAATGAAATCAGAGACTCATTTCCTCTGCACTGAATCTCTTGTGTCCACATCTGAGCGTCTCCTTTGCCAAAAGCATCTTCTCCCAGCACCTGTACAGGAGCCCCACAGTCCAGCTCTCTACACACAACCTCTGCATCCTGCTGGTCAAAGGCAGCGTCACACACTGAAACCCACGACTGATCATGAAGTATCTCTAACCTTCCAGAGCACAGGTGAGATCCATTAACAAGTCTGGAAGCTTGATGATCTGTTAATATTACAGGAATGAGAGTGCACAGTAGACAAAAACAAATGCTTGATAGTTAAATACAATAACCATGCAAACATTTACAGTTTTCCAAACAAAAAATTCTTTATGTCACAACAAATGAATGGGCAATCAGTAAAATTACTCACCCGAACAGATGACACCGGCATCATAAATGTGAGAATATGAATGTACGTTCCATCCTGCTGACCCACAGTTCTTCAGTGTAGACTCCGATCCAGTACATAACACACTACCCATCCAGACTGGGCCTGATCCTTGACCAAACTGAGCATCACTCAGAGCATCTACAGGTTCTCCACAGTCCAGCTCTCTACACACCACTGCAGCATCAGCCAAATCCCAGGCATGATGACACACTGTTCCCCACTGACCTCTATGATGAACCTCCACTCTACCAGCACAGCGACTGCTACCACCAACCAGCCTCACATTCTTTTTATCTAAGTGAAAGAAAAATACAGATAGAGACTGTGATTGCATCTCCGTAAGCACACTAGTTTGTGTATCAGTATATTGTGTACACAAATTCGGCACTGGTAAAGCACACTGGCTCACTACATATTCGAACACTGATTACTCAATTTCTGGTGATATGACTAGGTGCTTGTGTCATTGAACGTCACCATGTTGACACATGCAGAGGGAGAATGTGAAACACGAGGGCGCGGTTCTAGCAGACCAATCACAGCGCTTGCGGTCCACGTAGAATTGACGCGTCGTTACATTTTTGGAGAGGTGCAACATCAGGGTACACCGAAGGGTACGCGTGCTACACACTGCCTGTCACGTCTACGGCGTGAGTTTGACGCAGAAGTATAAATTGGGCTTGACTGAGATACAGTCAAGCCCTTTAAGTAAAAGGTATGATATTAATATCATATTCTTTTAACTCACCAGCACAGATCAGCCCCTGGTGAATATCATGTGAACAGTTGTTTTTGTGTAAGGATGTTGGACAGAGGTGAATCTGAGACTCATTTCCTCTGCACTGAATCTCTTGTGTCCACATCTGAGCGTCTCCTTTGCCAAAAGCATCTTCTCCCAGCACCTGTACAGGAGCCCCACAGTCCAGCTCTCTACACACAACCTCTGCATCCTGCTGGTCAAAGGCAGCGTCACACACTGAAACCCACGACTGATCATCAAGTATCTCTAACCTCCCAGAGCAGCGAGAACCTCCAACCAGAAAAAATATTAAAGAAACATTGAGTAAAGAAAGAAACAATGAGAGATGAGAGATGAAGGGATGATAGTTTAATTTAAAGCATTACAAAGTGGGACAACTGCCAAAATGGGACACTTACGTCTCTATATTTAAAATGAATATTCAGAGTTCAATACAAGTTGAGCTCAATCAACCTCATAGGTATGTTGATTAACAAAAAAAGAAAATCATGCTGACTCCCTCCTTTTTATAAAATAATTGAGGGTTTAAAAACGAAGCTTATAATTTTATAAAAGCACTTAAATCAATTATGCAAAACTGTATGTATTATTTCAGCTGTAAATGGTTTAAAACATTTAAAGTTTACGGATTGGCCCCATTTTTTCCATTGTAAATGTCTCACTGTAACCCGGATTTTTATTTATTTATTTATTTATTTTAAATGAGGGACAAGTAGAAATTTTTGTGGTAAACAAATTATGCCACAAATGATGTCGATTGAACTTAAACTAAACTTAAATCTGGTTTGTTCCTTTTATATTTATTTTTTCCCGTCTATAAGGCCTTTAAGGTTTTTTTAGGTTTTTTTTTTTTTTTTTTTTTTCATGATCACAAAACATACACGTAATATAGCATTTATGCTGCTGGATTGTGAATGAGCGATTCATTTTTCCTTTTTTTGTCAAGTCAAGTCACCTTTATTTATATAGCGCTTTTAACAATACAGATTGTTTCAAAGCAGCTTTACAGTGATAATAGGAAATGAATGGAACAGAGATTGTTTTGGTTTTACAGCAGCTCTAGAAAGAAGTTATTGTCTAAGTTAGTTTTTTGATTGATTCACTTGGAAAAATTATTAGTTATTAATTTAGGGGCCGCTTACATGCCACAGTTTTAAAGAAAACAGAAAACTTTTAATGCGTTCTGGCTGTTCATTTGCATGACAACAGTGTTTGGTGGCTCGAGAACGCAAACTTTGAAATAGGTTCCAAGGTGCAAGTTTTAAAAAATTTGAAAACGTCATCATCTCCGTGTTAACTTCAAAAACGTGAATCTGTGAAAACGGTGACGGCGTACACGGGCATATTACGCGTTTTTAGTCTATAGGTATGCGTGTTTGAATATATATGTGCACAGGCACGTAGTCTTTCTTTACAAAGTGACATCGTCAAATTACTTGTCTGGCCTGCATAATAGAGAATTTTTTGTCGTTTCTGCGGATCCATGCGAACTAGAAATAATTTTTATAACGTTTTATCTGTACAGAGGTAAAGGGAAGGGAAGGAGGCCTTCGCAAGGGAGAGTCTAGTTGACACTTCAGGGCTGCTTTTTCATCTTGTCTAGGTGCAGGTCCTTCATCAGGTCTGAATATGGCCTGGATCCGGCGGACTACGGTAAACCTCGGGATAAACAGAGAGGCTAATGTTGCCGTACCCATAGACGCCATTCTTCTTATGATGTAACCAGTACATCAGGATTTATGGGAAGTGTTCCCGGTTCAGGCTGACCTAATTTATGCAGCCTAACATTTTACATGATTTGAATTATAGAAGTTGATAATGTGTTATGTGTATGCTAGGTTAAAGAGATGTGTTTTTATGTGTTTTAACCCTCATGTGGTGTTCAAAACCCTATAACACCTGTGGTCTTCCCGGGTCAAAATGACCCGCCTATAAAAAATAGCTTATAAATCACTCATTATACCATATTTTCACCCAATCTTGGAATCAATCTTTTTGTCAACTTGTTCTCTTTCAATTAGGACTGGTTTTATATTTCTATTTGCATCTAATTAATCGTAGGCCTCATTTATTTGACAGTAGGGATCTAATTTTTTGAGTAAAAAAAACATTATTTTTGAATATTTTTGAATAATTTTGGAAATATTAAATGAAATCTGAAGAAAATTGTCACTGTTTATCACACTAGTCTACTTTAATTTTTCACCAGGAATTTTGTTTTGAAAAACTTTTATTTTGTACAAAATGGCACATTGTCACACTTGTGGTCTTCCCGGGTCAAAATGACCCGCCTATAAAAAATAGCTTATAAATCACTCATTATACCACATTTTCACCCAATCTTGGATTCAATCTTTTTGTCAACTTGTTCTCTTTCAATTAGGACTGGTTTTATATTTCTATTTGCATCTAATTAATTGTAGGCCTCATTTATTTGACAGTAGGGATCTCATTTTTTTAGTAAAAAAAACATTATTTTTGATTAATTTTGGAAATATTAATTGAAATCTGAAGAAAATTGGCACTGTTTATCACACTAGTCTACTTTAATTTTTCACCAGGAATTTTGTTTTGAAAAACTTTTATTTTGTACAAAATGGCACATTGTCACACTTGTGGTCTTCCCGGGTCAAAATGACCCGCCTATAAAAAATAGCTTATAAATCACTCATTATACCATATTTTCACCCAATCTTGGATTCAATCTTTTTGTCAACTTGTTCTCTTTCAATTAGGACTGGTTTTATATTTCTATTTGCATCTAATTAATTGTAGGCCTCATTTATTTGACAGTAGGGATCTCATTTTTTGAGTAAAAAAAACATTATTTTTGATTAATTTTGGAAATATTAAATGAAATCTGAAGAAAATTGGCACTGTTTATCACACTAGTCTACTTTAATATTTCACCAGGAATTTTGTTTTGAAAAACTTTTATTTTGTACAAAATGGCACATTGTCACACTTGTGGTCTTCCCGGGTCAAAATGACCCGCCTATTAAAAATAGCTTATAAATCACTCATTATACCATATTTTCACCCAATCTTGGATTCAATCTTTTTGTCAACTTGTTCTGTTTCAATTAGGACTGGTTTTATATTTCTATTTGCATCTGATTAACCGTAGGCCTCATTTATTTGAGAGTAGGCATCTCATTTTTTGAGTAAAAAAAACATTATTTTTGAATAATTTTGGAAATATTAAATAAAATCTGAAGAAAATTGGCACTGTTGATCACACTAGTCTACTTTAATTTTTCACCAGGAATTTTGTTTTGAAAAACTTTTATTTTGTACAAAATGGCACAGAATTACACTTGCGGTGTTCCACTGGGCCATTGAGGGCCATTGTTTCAATGGGCCATTGAAAGTGAATGGGAGAGACTGAAACATTTTCAGGAGCATGTTCATTGTTTATGTACACATATGAGCATGTGATGGATTATGGTGAGTTTGGGCTCTTTTTAATCTTAACAATCTCATGTAAATAATGATGTGCCATTTTCCACAATTTATGCATGCTTCATTGAGTTATGAGTTAAAACGCGACATAAGTGCTAGGCTACATCTATATTCAAGGCTCTGTGAGCGCCTGTGGGGGTTTGTGTGTTACAACTCCATTAGGAATATCTTTAGATCTGAGTGATGGATTATGCTGAGTTTGGGCTCTTTTTAATTGTGATAGTCTACTGAAAATAATGATGTACATTTTTCTACGATCTGTGCATGCTTCGTGAAGTTATGAGCAAAAACCAAACGTGAGAGCTTCATGAGTATATACTTGGCTAGGTACGTCTGTGGTATTTTTTGTGTTAGAGTTCCATGAGGAATATCTTTAGATCTTATTGATGGAATATATTGAGTTTGGGCTCTTTTTAATCGTGAGCTCCTGCTGTAAATAACGATGTGTCATTTTCCATGATCGATGTATGTTTCATGAAGTTACGAGTAAAAAGGCCAAGTCTAAGCTACCTTGCTTGGCTATGTGAGTCTGTGTGTCTGTAGTATTTTTTGTGTTAGAACTCCATGAGGAATATCTTTAGTTCTGAGTGATGGATTATGTTGAGTTTGGACTCATTTTAATTGTAAGCATCTGCTGTAAATAATGATGTGTCATTTTCCACAATCGGAGCATGTTTCATGAAGTTACGAGTGGAAATGTGTCTAAAATTGTACCATCCATGTATGGTTTACACATGGGTCTCTTGAAGGGCTTCTTTTACAAAAATCTCACTCAAGTTTAGTAAAAAGCCTGAAACAATTATGCTTGCTGTATTCTACAAATTGAGACCTTTCAAATGACATATGACACAGGACTATCTGAGCTGTATGATGTATTTGACATATTGCTGAATGTAGTACAAAAAAGTAGTTTATAAATTATGAATTTGTTTTTTTTCTATTTATCAGCAAATAACTCAGCACTACTTAGGAGTTTATCAAATTGGCTACATTCATTGTAAATTTCAGACTCTAAGCTTTCAAATGACACCTATTTTAAGTTGATCAAGGTAATAGTTTTGAAAAATATTATGATTATTTATTTCGCAGCTAGGTGGCGCCTGCGGGGGAACACTCTGTTTTAGAGTGATAACTCAGCTCTCGTTAGGAATTGATCAAAGTGATTAGGTGCATTAAAAAGCTGAGATTCTAAGCTTTAAAATGATACCTATTTTGTGTTGTTCCATTCATTTTTTGCATTGGTCTCTCCCATTCACTTTCAATGGCCCATTGAAACAATGGCCCACAATGGCCCTCAATGGCCCAGTGGAACACCACAAGTGTAACTCTGTGCCATATTGTACAAAATAAAAGTTTTTCAAAACAAAATTCCTGGTGAAAAATTAAAGTACACTAGTGTGATCAACAGTGCCAATTTTCTTCAGATTTTATTTTATTTTTCCAAAAATTATTCAAAAATATTTTTTTTTTACTCAAAAAATGAGATGCCTACTCTCAGATAAATGAGGCCTACGATTAATCAGATGCAAATGGAAATACAAAACTAGTCCTAATTGAAAGAGAACAAGTTGACAAAAAGATTGAATCCAAGATTGGGTGAAAATATGGTATAATGAGTGCTTTATAAGCTATTTTTTATAGGCGGGTCATTTTGACCCGGGAAGACCACAAGTGTGACTATGTACCATTTTTTACAAAATAAAAGTTTTTCAAAACAAACTTCCCGTTGAAACATTAAAGTAGACTAGTGTGATCAACAGTACCAATTTAAAAAAAAAAAAAAAAAAAAATTCCAAAATTATTAAAAAATTACGTTTTTTTTACTCAAAAAATTAGATGCCTACTCTCAGATAAATGAGGCCCACAATTAATCAGATGCAAATGAAAATACAAAACCAGTCCTAATTGAACGAGAACAAGTTGACAAAAAGATTGAATCCAAGATTTGGTAAAAATATGGTATAATGAGTGATTTATAAGCTATTTTTTATGGGCGGGTCATTTTGACCCGGGAAGACCACAAGTGTAACAAGGTAACAAAACCACCCCTAAAAAAGTAAGAAAATTTTCAAAAAACATTTGAGAAGTAGTTATACCCTTTTGGACCAGAGTCACTAAGTTTCAGTCCAATGCGATAACATTAACTAGTATTTTGGGGAAAAAGAAAATCTTCTCCGGGTCAAAATGACCCGAAGACCACATGAGAGATGTGTTAGCCAGCTTAAAAGTTTTCGGTATGTATCCTAATGACAAAGATGAATTAATGATATTTAGAAGAGGATCTATGACCTCTGCAAGCATCTTTCAATAACTTAGTCAGCATATAGGGTCTAATATACATGTTGATTTAGATGATTTAGTTTAGACAATTCTTCCTCTCCTATAGCAATGAATGAATGGAATTGTTCCTCAGGGAGACTACAATGCATTGCCTGATGCGATACTGTAGCAGACGGTTGCATAGTTATAATTTTCTCTCTAATATTACCAATCTTGTAAGTAAAGAAGTTCATAAAGACATTACTGCTGTGCTATTTGGAAACACTGGGGTTGAAGCTTTATTGCCTCATTAACATACTATTCATACAGTAAAGACTATGCCGTTTGATTTGATTATTA
>NC_139966.1:49530333-49637333 GCF_963993115.1 Abramis brama | reverse complement strand
TTTAATTACATTTCTTACTTGAATGCTGCTGTTAAACCTTTACTGTATACCTGAAAAAATTAAAGCAGGTTTTTAATTTGTATCTTTCTTATGTTGTATTTGTCCATGTTTTTTCTATGCTGATGTCGTCATTGCCTTGTACAATAAATACACATGATTCAAGGAAAACAATTCAAAATTGTTCATTTAAAATCAGTACTCAGTCAACAGAAGTAATGTTGTTTTATGAAATATTATTAATAATGTTCTTTACAAATAAAAATCTTGGTTACAGTGAGACCAAATCTAAGTGGGAAAAAAAACCTAGAAAACCTCTGACCCCTTCATTTCTAAAAACAACTTAATCTCTTTCATTTCATGTGTACTTACCAGCTGTGATGAGTATTATAATTAAAGACAGTAAAATGAGTGTCAGGCATCTCTCCATCTCTCTCTGCTTGATTAATTCAACATCCAGTACAAGCTTCTCCGCACTGATGATACAGAAGTACAGGCGTCTTCTCTCAGCCCCCTTAATGAGAGAGAAAGAGGTTCAAAACCCTCCAATCACACTCGCTGTTACCTTATTAGACAGAACAGAGGAAATCATCAAACAACTTCAGTGACAAATCAGAGGAGGCATTTATGATCTTCTCCATATATATATATATATATAACTGTGAATGAACTCCTCCTCCCCACCCATCAAGACTGAGGGGATGCAGAATCACACACACACACACACACACACACACACACACACACACACACACACACACACACACACACACACACACACACACACACACACACACTCTTGAGTCTTGACTTACAGGAGACAGGAAACTCTCCAGTTTATTTACAGCATCAAAGCCCAACACCTGCAGAGAAGAGATAAAAGCTCTGATAACTAACTGTGATATTAGTGTATAGGCTACATATGTTAGCATGATATTAACACATAATAAACTCAACTCTTTAAATTAAATACTATTGCAAAATAGCAATTTAAAAAAAAATAAAAAGGAGGCAGAAAAGACATTCTCCTTAAAATGTATTGTGTGAAACATCTCATCACTTTCTTTGTTTGTTTCAAATGGCCCACAAAAACCATAATCGTCAAAGTGAAGGTGAGCTTGTTGTTCATCTTGTTTCCAGCAGAGTGAGCCTGTGTGCTTAATTTCTGCTAAGCGCCCTTGTATAGAGTGGTGCAGGGATGATGTAGACTGGGTAAACCCATAGACATAATAGAGAGTAGACGCCGCATCGACCGCTACTGCCTACTGGCGCTGACGCGTGTACATTCAGTGTAATCTGTTTGGCAGGTGCAATGAGCTGTCAGCGCATTTAATTAATCATACCTCACTGAATACCGAACTGATTTTCACCGGCCGGTGCAGTAAACATAGACTAGCTAGCTGGCTACAATTTCAGTACAGTAATATCAAAGATCCTTGCTCCTTCTCAACTCTCTGGTAATATTCTATTCACAAAATGCAACCAATAGTAAGTTAAATCTTACTTGTGAAAAGTAATACCCAGAGCCCTGTTTGCGATGGTTGGCCGATTTGAGCAGGAATATGCTGCACAGTGCTCGGCATCTTGTTTCTTCTGCTGCTAAGCAACTAGGAGTATGACCGGTTCAAGATGGCGGCCGCATTTCTTGCGCCCAGCGGCCAATAGGGCGTCTACTCTCTATTATGTCTATGGTTGAAAATACATAGCAGAATCCCCAGACCAATGTTCAATCTTAAAAGATTGAGCTTGGTCTGGTGATAGCCAGACTAGGGATGATGTATTTTTGTAGGCCAAACAGGTAGACACAGAAACATATGAGCATTTTAGCACTTTCGGTTCCATCAGCCTGAAGTCAATGAGTTTTTTGAATAGGTTTTTGGTTAAATGCTTGAAATAAGGCCTGTGGTTAACACAAGCTCAAGATATTTTCACGTTTCATTCAACAATATAAAATACATCAGTAATACGCTCTTGTGATCTTTTAAAAGCTTTTACTTGTCTTTTAAAATGCTGTTGCTAACAAGTGGCTAAATGGGACTACAGAGGTTGTCAGGGACATTAAAGACTTAAAGGACGCACTATGTCAGGAGCCAATTCTTCAGAGTCCTGATTTTGGGAAACTGTTCACAGTACAGACTGATGCCTCACAACATGGCATTGGTGCTGTAGCCTACTCCTTCAAGAGGAACAAGGTCAACTCAAGCCAGTTGTATACATCAGTAGGAAACTCCTGCCCAGAGAGGTAAACTATTCCACTGTTGAAAAGGAGTGCCTTGCTGTTAAGTGGGCCCTGGACTCTTTAAGGTATTATTTGCTTGGATGAAAATTCCGGTTGGAAACTGATCACTGAGCATTGGCCTGGTTAGGCCGCATTAAAAACACAAATGCTCGCAGTGGTTTCTGGCCATGCAACCGTTTGATTTTGAGGTGCTGCACAAGTCAGGGTCACAAAATTACTCTGCAGACTTTCTCTCGAGGACACCACAGGCGGTGTCTGGAGAGGGAGGGGGAAATGTCACAGTGAGGCTCTGTGACTAGAGACTCTTATTTTGTAAAAGGACTCTTATTATGACCGTGGTCTCAGAAGATACATGCATACATACAGTTTTCATACTAACATAACACATTATCTGTTTTGCGCAAATTTTAACACCAGTTAACACAGATATGTGTGTGTGACTGATTGTGTATTTAGTGTTGTTCCTGTCCTCACCATGCCCTTTTTCTTTAGTTTAACATTTACTGAGTCATTAATTTCACTATGTTAATTTATGTATTGTGTTAAGAAATCAAACAAGACCAGTAACCATGTTAAATGTTTGTTGTTTTCAATTAACCACTTGCATAATATAAATTGTCATACTTACGTACTAGAACATTTTCCCATACCAGCAGACAAAACCCGGTCACAGTAACTGCCACCATTTTTGAAGATCTCTTTCCCGCCAATAGAAGGCACAGTGTGGGGGAGATTTGTGTTCTGTTTGATCCTTCGTTAAACATTGTTAAACATTAATAATTAATTGAGTTTGTTTTGTTTCCAATTTTTATATATTTTTGTATTATTCTAACAGTTTATCTCTTTGTTACTGTTAAATCTATTTTTTTGTCTTTCTTAAATTTCTTTATTACCTTTAATCACTAAATGGTTTAGTCCAAGTAAGAGGGGCTTAGCCTTTTTAAGAGGGCCTCTCAGTGTTGTTAGTGTGAGTTGGTTTGTAGTTGTTGCTCTGTTTTGGGTCAATTTATTGGCATAGCCAAAAGTTTGTTTGCGAATAACTTTGAACAGTTTATTTTATTTTTGTTTCGTCTTTTTGGGATTTTCACTGTAAATACCACTTGCACTCTATTGGAAAACCTTTATTTTTTTTCACTTATTGGAATAAACACAGAACTTTTGACTTCATTTTTACGCCTCCATCTGCCGGTACATTCAGAGCAGTGGTGCTGCTACTGTCTGAAACATCTTTGGGGCCTCTTTGTGGCAGTTGGCACACCTGTCTCTGTTACAAGGTCTGTAGCTATTGACTCTGCAGAAAGTTAGCGACTTCTCTGCACTGTACGTCTGACCTCGCTCTGATTTTACTTGGCCTACCACTTGAGTTGCTGTTGTTCCCAATTGCTTCTACTTTGTTATAATACCACTAACAGTTGACCATGGAATATTTAGTAGTGATGAAATTTCACAAATGGACTTATTGCACAGGTGGAAAGCTACCACGGTACCATGCTTGAATTCACTGAGCTCCTGAGAGCGACCCATTCTTTCACAAATGTTTGTAGAAGCAGTCTGGATGCCTAGGTGCTTGATTTTATACAACTGTGGCCATGGAAGTGATTGGAACACCTGAATTCAATGATTTGGAGGGGTGCCCCAATACTTTTGGCAATATAGTGTAACCCCACTGCTGATGAACGGGACTCCTCCTCCACCTTACAGAGACACTTTACTGAGGAGACACACACATCATAAACTCACCCAGCCGTCATGAGAGTGAATGTGGGAAACACTTCAGTGTACATACAGCGCCAAAGTCTGACACCTGCAGAGAAGAGATACAAGCACTGATAACTAACTGCTGACCACAAATACTGAGACAGAGAGACATATCAAAGTACTGCTACAGAATAACAGTTTACAATATTTCATAGAACTTTATTGAATTTAGCATTTTGTGTACAAAAAAAGTTTGCAACATTCCCCAATTTCACAATATAATAATAATGACATAATATCCATGCACATAACCAGTCTGATTTTAATTGCTAATTAGAAAACATTAAAATTAATAAATAAAATAAAAACATTAAAATTGGATTCAAATATAAAACAAGTACATAAAACAAATGAACAAGTACAAATGTACATGCTGTGTATGTCTGACTGTAAAAAACCCTCTGCGGGACATAAAGTGAACGACATGCTCTTCTGCTCAGTTCAAAGAGTCATTACATTCTTTTGAGGGAAAGATCCTTGATCACAGTTGCTGTTTGTAAACTTATTTCCCAAAGTACATTCCAACGTTCTTTAGCTAAATATATATTTCCACCATCAGTGGGTCTACATTCAAAAGAAATATGATATTTTTTATAGGTTGAAGATGCTGTGAAATATTAAAGACTGGAGCAGTGGAAGTTAAAGCATCCAAAATGTTACATAAAAGATTGGTGGACAGCAGTGGAAACTTGTATCTAAGACACTTAAACTCTGCAGAAAACTTAAATGCTTTAAAAGATTTGATGCAGTGATTGTGGTTTCAGTTATAAAGTCCCTCCCTGTTTTCCTGGCTCCTCCCCCACATCATCATAGTCTGTTGGTAGAAAACAAGAGCAAAATAATTTATCAATATATGCTTTAAAAAGCATTACAAATGAACACATCAAAATTGGCAGTCAAGTTAAATGAACTATCATGATCGCAGAAATTTATATTTAAAAGTGATTATAAAAAACTAAACGTAAACGTTCAGTATAAGGTAAAAAGGTGTCAGTAACGTACCAAACATGTTACTCATATATTCCCTGATATTCTTCACATCATCATACTCCTCCTGAACACCCTCTAATATAAATGTTTCTATTATTAATTACATGAGTATAAATGCCACTATAATTTGACAATAAGACAATCAAATAAATAAACAAAGAAAAAAAAAATTTAATTTGAGAGAGTGATTTGAATCCCACACCTGCTTTATCCTTGGAGAATTGTCGTACAATGATGACATCATCATAATTTTCTGGCAAATCAAAAGAGACAAATAAACAAAATAATGAAAAATTAAATGCATCCATTAAATGTGCACAATTTGGGATTTTGAAACAGTGCAAATGTATAATTATGCATATAAATCTATATTGTTAAAACCTGTAAATGATAATAAGAAATAAACCTGTATCACGAGATCTCAGTCCAACAGTGATTATATCATCATAATTCTCAGGTGTGATTTGCTGCTCTTCTAAATGAGTTAACAGCAAGGAGGAAATAAACAAAAACTGCTTTAACTATTCAGAGGCCCAATAGTTCATTTAATTTAGTGAAATCAGTTAAAGTCACTGACCTTTATTTGACCCTTCAGTGGTGGTGATGTCATTATAGTAGTCAGGTGTGGCTCCTCCTGCAGAATTTGCTTTAAAAAGAGTAGATGAAAGAATTATCTGAATTATTACATGATGCTGAATGGTTTATATAATTTAAACTTAGTAACCTGGTAAGTGAATGTTTTTAATTAATTTACTGTAACATTCATTCATTTCTGTATGTAGAAGATAAGATTTGAGTTATATTGATTTATATTTGAGTCCTCTAACCTGAAAGAAGCTCATCAGCATCTTCATACCCAGAATGCTGTTCTTCTGAAAGGACACTTCCTATTATGGAGAAGTAGATTCATCGGACACACACGTTCACAATCGAAAATCAGCCAAAATCTCCACTTCCTTTGAATCTCAACACTAACACTGTATAATTTCAGATAACATACAAAAGTCCCTCAAATGGATCTATGTGATTAACTCTACTCTCCGCTATGAATAAAGTGATTATCATCTCCTAAAATCAGACTCTATGACATTTACTCACCCCTCTGAGTGAAGAAAATCTGTCTATTACTGGGTCTGTGATGAATCTCCTCATAAACGGCCTCAGTCGTCGTCCTGTGTCTCCTCTTAGAGAGAGCTGTGAGTGTAGACAGACAAACCTGCTGTCAGTTCACAACACATGACTGATCACAAACTGAACAAGACAATATGACAGTCTCTGGATTTCTCCTACCTCTCCTCATCACTCTGTTCTGCTGAATCAGTATAAGCAGTGGCACTAAGAGCAGTAAGAGTAAAACTCCCAGTACAACCACAAGCACAGAGAGAGACACTGGAGGAGTTTGTGGAGGAGTGACTGATGTTGAGCGCACTGTCTGAGAAACTGGAGGAGAAGCTGATGTTGTTGTGGCAGGAGTAGTGGACACTGACAAATCTGGCAAAACAGACAAAATCATGCAAGTTCACAAAGTATTTGCAAAGTATTAGTTTTAGCATTAAACTTATGTAAAATAATTTGACTAATATTGCTCAGTGTTTTGCTCTGACTTGCACAGGTGAGTCCAGCGTGCTCTTTGTGGGAGCAGTCAGTGTGGTTCTTCAGGGAGAGAGGACAGTCCCACAGGTGAATCTCATTCCCTCTGCACTCGACTCTGTTCAGCCACACAACACCTTCACCAGCACCAAAGACTGAATTCCCATCAGCCCTCAGTGCTGCTCCACAACCCAGCTGCCTGCAGACCACCTGAGCATCGCTGATGTCCCACAGATCAGCACAGACTGAACCCCACACAGCGTTATGATACACCTCCAGCCTCCCAGAGCACCGGCCCAAACCTCCACTCAGTCTGAGAGGAACATGATCTAAATCACACACAGCAACATCACTGACCAGCTTCAGCATACCATTCACAACAAAACACATGGAAGCTTAACTAAGACAGCTTTAAATGTATTATTAGTGGATTACATTTATAAACTTGATTATGATTTTTAAATGTAAATAAATTGTTTAAATGCACATTTTAATGGAAAACAGTCTTAATTTAAAAATCTTACTTGAACACTGTCTCTGGTGAGGAGATGGAGAGGTAGAACATGTCAGACGACTGAGAGGAGACTCACGACTTTCATCCTCTGAGATTAAATATTAAGAGAACTTCTCTCAGTGAAACATATCAATGTGAAAACAAAATTTAAGCCTCATAAATGATTGTGGCTCTGTCCATCAAGTTAGTTTAGTCTTTCAGAAACAGTTTATTCACCACATTATATACAAACGTGTTTAAAGAAACATAACTACTGACCATCTTACATTATTTAAACATAATCTCACCTGAGCAGGTGATTTTGGCCACTTCATTATTATTACAGTAGTTCTGTCCCCAGGGTGAAGATGGACACTGCCACAGATTGGAATCATGTGGTCGACATTTCACTTTATCCAGCCAGTTACGAGCTGATTCCAGTCTTGGTGTAGAATCAGACACAACACCAGATCTTCCACAGTTTAGCTCTTGACAGATCAGACTCACTGTGTCTGTGTTCATCTGGTTCCAGCACACATTACCCCAGGATCCATTGTAGAAAACCTCCACATTCCCTTCACAGCCCTCAGTTAACCTGATCTCTTTAAACTCTAGATGGCAACATGAACACAACCTCTGATTTCATCCAACCCCATTCATTTCAACCACAAACACATACAGGTAACATTACATATATACAGAGGTTGGACAATGAAACTGAAACACTGGCCAATAAAGTGTTGGAGGTTTAATGCCTATATATGCCTATATGTTTATATATCTGGTGGCCAATCTTCACTGATTTTACATTCCATCAGCAAGAGCAGAATGTGAGAAGGTTGAATTAGCAGAGCAACAGCACAGCTGTACATACAATATTGCAATCCACACAACATAATGGGAGACATATCAGAGTTCAAAAGAGGACAAATTGTTGGTGCGCATCTCGCTGGCTCATCTGTGATTAGAACAACAAGTCTTTGTGGTGTATCGAGAGCTATAGTATCCAGGGTAATGTCGGCATACCACCATGTAGGACGAACAGCATCCAACAGGATTAACTGTCGACACATGAGGAAGCTACTATGAGGATATCCAGGTACTAACCCGGATTGTAACAAAAAAACATAAAACCACAGCTGCCCAACTCACCGCAGAATTAAATCCGCACCTCAACTCTCCTGTTTCCAACTAAACTGTTAGTCGGGAGCTCCACATGGAACACATGGTCGGGCTGCTATAGCCAAACCTTTGGTCACTCGTGACAATGCCAAATGTCAGTTTCATCATTGGACTGTGGACAATGTGAAACATGTTACAGTGTGGAGAAGCCCTAAAGAGGCTTAACACCCGGACTGTTGCGTTCCCACAGTAAAGCACAGAGGTGGATGCAATATCATGGCATTCCCTACTGTGCTTGATGGGCATGTAAGGCCCGCTATATTGGTCCAATCTCGGTTCGCCAATACACGGGGAAGGTTATCACGTGTTACTGTCCTTTTCTCGAGGCAAAGTATTTTGTGATTAAATGCAATATATTCATCATATATTTACTCGTTTATTTAATCTGACTCCATAAATGAAAAGGTTTTAATGATATCTGTGGACCATTGAGTGAATGTTTGACTATTCAGTTTAACTCTTCAATGAAAATAATATCAAAGTCAGTTAGAATAATCAAATATAACAATTTATTATGTCAGGTAAATTTATCATGCCAATTTCATAATCAATTCAAAGATAATCGATACAAAACATCAAATCCTTTGGAATAGAGAGAAGATGCAAACCCAACTTTAAGAATTACATGAGGCTGAGAGATCTCACTCTCAGCCGCACGGACCAATCTGAAGTACAGAAAAGGCCCGATCTCCCTGCTGCATTTCATTAAATAGTCAGACCTCTTTCACATGGAAACGTGCTAACAAAAGAAATTTGCATTCAGAGGTAGCACCTCTGGGTGTAGGGAGACCATTTGTCTAGATGCCAACCCCTCCTTGTGTGCTAGTTATCCATATACTTTCAAGAACCTTATTACCTTTTGTTTCACTTATTTGGAAATAGGACATTTGTACCAGTCATTTTACCAGATGTACCAGACATTTTAAATGATACCAAACATGAAAATACTCTGTGATAATCATTCAACATTAAACTATACATTTTCTTGGGTGATCTTCAGGTGATCATCTGAGCATGAGAGAGAGGGGGTGAGGGGAGAGGGATAGAGATGTAGATTCGGATGACTCGGAGGTGAGACTTTCGTCTTGATGGTGCATGAGGGGGCCATTTCAAATGGTAATCTCCAGAGAGGTCCTTTTGTCCTCTCAGGGTCTGGTCATCCCCCGAAACAGACTGTCTGGAATTTCCTAATTTATCAATTCTTACAGGCACGTCACTGCCAAAGACTACCAAACCATTCTGGAGAACCATGTGCACCTAATGGTTCAAGCATTGTACCCTGAAGCACATTGTGCCGTGTATCAGCATAATAATGCTACACACAGCAAGACTTGTGACCACATCTGGCCACTATAAAGGACTTATATCTGTCATTCCCAAGACAAATTGATGCTGCAAAAGGAGTCTCCTAATAAACTACACCATACTAATAAATTATTGTGGTCTCAAACCACAGTTTCAGTTTCACTGTAGAACCCCAGTATGTGTAACTGAAAATTTTTAGATATTCCCAAAAGATATTTTAGATTTAAATGAATAACTGAATAACAATTTTTCACAACACTGAAATGTTTACCTGAGCACACGACTCCTACATCCTCCTTGTGTTGACAGTTATGTTTCCCCCAGCCTGGAGAAGAGCAGTTCCACAGGGACGTCTCATTCCCCTCACACTCCACCTCATCCAGCCATATGGGTCCAGAACCAGGACCAAACCAGGCTGGTACCTGCTGGTTACTGAGGGCCACTCCACACTGCAGCTGTCTGCACACCACATGGGCATCTTTAATATCCCAGGAGTCATCACACACTGTCCCCCATGAGCCGCTGTGAAAAACCTCCAGCCTCCCTGCACAGTCTCCCCCAGAACCCACCAGCCTGATGGACCCGCGACCTGATATTCAGAGAGAGAAAAACACATTATTGATCACTAACAACTGAAGAATCTGCCCAGATGTTGTTGTTCTCACCAAGGCAGGTGATTGACAGCTGTTGTGTGGAGCTGCAGTTGAGAGTTTGTGGAGAGCTGCAGTTCCCCAGATGAGCTTCACTCCCAGAGCACTGGAAGCCCGTCACACACTCATGACTGTGTTCAGGACTGGATGAAGAGGAGCCGGAGAAGTTCAGCACAGAGCCACAGCCCAGCTGTCTGCAGACCACAGAGGATTCAGTGAGACTCCAAGAGTCCAGCAGAACTCTCCTCCAGACCTGATGGATGGAAACTTCCAGCTCCCCCTCACACTGTCTCTCTCCAGACAACCGCACCAGACCATCATGAACAGCCAGAGAGGAATCTGAGTGAAAGATGTGGCATTTAATTAAGTCATTGCAAGATTTATATAGGTAATTTATAACTGTTTTTCTTAAATAAAATCCCCTCACTAGAGCAAATTACTCCAACATCTCGTCTATAAGAACATTCAGCTCGACTCCATGAAGAGATGGAACATTCTGAGAGTTTTGTTTCATTCCCGTCACAATCAAACACATCAGCCCAGATTTCACCACTTCCCTCTCCAAACCAGTCTGATCCCACAACAGACACAGCAATCCCACAATTCAGCTGTCTACAGAGCACACTGGCAGCTCTCATATCCCAGCATGCATCACACACTGTGCCCCATTTACTGAAGTACTGACGTTCAACTCGACCAGAACAGACGTCAGGACCGTTGACCAGTCTGAGGTCAGTGTAACCTGGACAAAGAACAGAGAGTTTAGTTAAACAGTATATTCAAATAAATGTTTAAAAAAGCTTCTTTGTGATTATCTCAATAAGTTGAAATCTTTCTGCTTCATTACCAGAACATAACAGTCCAATGTCATTCTCATGGGTACAGTTGTATTTGAGAGAAGATGATGTTGGACAGAAAGATATATAAGACTCATTTCCTCTGCACTGAATCTCTTGTATCCACATCTGAGCGTCTCCTTTTCCAAAAGCATCTTCTCCCAGCACCTGTACAGGAGCCCCACAGTCCAGCTCTCTACACAAAACCTCTGCATCCTGCTGGTCAAAGGCAGCGTCACACACTGAGACCCACGACTGATCATCAAGTATCTCTAACCTCCCAGAGCACAGGTGAGATCCATTAACGAGTCTGAAAGCTTGATGACCTGTTAATATGACAGTGCACAGCAGACAAAGACAAATGCTTGATAGTTAAATACAATAAACATATAAACAGTTTTCCAAAAAAAATATTATTTATGTCACAACAAATTAATGGTCAATCAGTTAAATTATTCACCCGAACAGATGACACCGGCATCATAATTGTGAGTACAGTCATGTACGCCCCATCCTGTTGACCCACAGTTCTTCAGTGTAGACTCTGATCCAGCACATAACACAATAGTCATCCAGATTGGTCCTGATCCTTGTCCAAAATGAGCATCACTCAGAGCATCTACAGGTTCTCCACAGTCCAGCTCTCTACACACCACTGCAGCTTCAGTCATATCCCAGCCAAGATCACACACTGTTCCCCACTGACCTCTATGAAGAACCTCCACCCTACCAGCACAGCGACTGCTGCCACCAACCAGCCTCACATTCTTTTCATCTAAGTGACAGAAAAATACAGATAGAGACTGTAGGTGCACTGGTAAAGCACACTGGCTCACTACACATTTAGACACTGATTTTTCAATTCACGGTGATAGGTGCTTGTGTCATAAAATTTCACCACTGGTATTTTAACAACACACAACATCTTTCAGACATTTTTTATGCTGTTTAAAATATGTTATGAAATATACTTTGATTGTTGTTATATATATATATATATATATATATATATATATATATATATGAAACATTTTAGCCAAATTATAATTATAAACAATTACTACACTGTTCACTACCTATCTACTGATGTTTATACTGACATATAATTAAATAATGATTTTTCTTTTCAAATCTTCTATCACATGTCATGATGATATTGTGTTGGTTTGTGCGATTTGTTTTGAACCTAACAGAATTTCCATTAAGGGGAATGTAGTGAGCATCTAGTTTTTGGAGTGCATTGTGGGATTTTTAGGGAGTGAACATTCCAGTGAACTTGAAGGATTTTGTGATTGAGACAGACCTTAAAATGGCTGGATCCTTGGTCAGTGTTCTGACTGTGAAATATGAAGCTGACTGAGATGCGCCCTATTAGTAAAAGGTATGATATTACTATATTATTTTAACTCACCAGCACAGATCAGCCCCTGGTAATGATCATGTGAACAGCTGTTTTTGTGTAAGGATGTTGGACAGAGGTGAATCTGAGACTCATTTCCTCTGCACTGAATCTCTTGTGTCCACATCTGAGCGTCTCCTTTGCCAAAAGCATCTTCTCCCAGCACCTGTACAGGAGCCCCACAGTCCAGCTCTCTACACACAACCTCTGCATCCTCCTGGTCAAAGGCAGCGTCACACACTGAAACCCACGACTGATCATCAAGTATCTCTAACTTCCCAGAGCAACTTGAGTTTCCAATAAGCCTGACACCTGAAGTAGCAAGAGATAAGAAACGTTTCTATTTTGTTTATCTAAAGGTGTGTAATTCTTGTCATTATTGTTCTACCATAAAGCACCACTTATTAATGTGAAAGGAATAAAATAGTCAAATTACTCAATTTCTCATGTCAATCCATATCATCTGACTTTCTTTTTTATGGAACATAAAAGGGGAATTTTACAGAATATCCTGGTACTCTTTTCAATATAATGAGAGTAAAATAAGAAAAAGAAAAAAAAAACATTGTGTGCTCTACAGAACAAAGTCATAGAGTTTTGAAAAGACACAAAGTAAATGATGACTGATTTTTCATTTTTGTTTGAACTTTCCCTTTAAGGCAGTTGAATTATCAGTGATGTAAAAACAGTGCAGGGTTTGGAGCAGTTTACCTGAGCAGATTACTCCTGCATATTTAGTATGATCACAGTTATAAAAACCCCAATTTACTGTTCCACAGTTCTTCAGTGTAGATTCTGATCCTAAACATATCTTGCGATTTGTCCAGATTGGTCCTGATCCTGGTCCAAAATGAGCATCACCAAGAGCATCTACAGGTTCTCCACAGTCCAGCTCTCTACACACCACTGCAGCATCAGCCATATCCCAGCCAACATCACACACTGTTCCCCACTGACCTCTATGAAGAACCTCCACTCTACCAGCACAGCGACTGCTACCATTTACCAGCCTTACTCTCAAATTGTCTATAAAATAAATAAAGAGGGAGTGAAGACATATGGACAAAAGGAAATGAGGAAAAAAGCCTCACAATAAGAGAAAAAACTATGATAAAATTTACTAATATTTACTATAGAATTTGGGAACATTAAATATGATTTCAGTTTATTTAAAAAAGGCTCAAACCTGCACACACCAGTCCAACATCATTTTCATGTGAACAGTTGTTTTCATGTGATGGTGATGTTGGACAGAGGTGAATCTGAGACTCATTTCCTCTGCACTGAATCTCTTGTGTCCACATCTGAGCGTCTCCTTTGCCAAAAGCATGTTCTCCCAGCACCTGTACAGGAGCCCCACAGTCCAGCTCTCTACACACAACCTCTGCATCCTGCTGGTCAAAGGCAGCGTCACACACTGAAACCCACGACTGATCATCAAGTATCTCTAACCTCCCAGAGCAGCGAGAACCTCCAACCAGCCGGACTTCTGAAAGAACAACACAGGAAAAAAAAAAAAAATTAAAGTTAAAGAACTTCAATAATGAGTCAGTCATATAATCAATATATCAATCAACGAGAAATCATATTTTCCTTTATCTTCTGAAATAAAATATATATTATGAAAACATATTATAAATGTCAGCAAAACTTTTTCCTAGTCCAAAAGGACTTGAAAGTAACCTACAAAAACAGCTCATATACAAAACAGTGAATAGTTATTGTTACTGTAAATGCATTACATGACTGCCCACATTTCAACATTTTCATGTCAACAATGTTTATGAATGAATCATATCAGGGAATTACATTAGAATGTTAGAAGCAAGTTAGAAACAAGCTTCTAAATGTTATTTTTAACAAGGTCTCTGATTATTTCAGTCTGACCTTAACAGTTTGTGCTGTCAAAAAGAAGCTGGAAAATGGTCACAAAAAATGAAATTATGACTGCTTTTGGTGCAATTGTTTTGTACATCAAGACAGGATTTTTAGCTTTAGCTTACCTGAACAAATGACTTGAGCGCTCTTATCAAGACACACATTAAGATCAGTTGGTTGTATGAATCCACATTTCTTAAGTGTAGACTCTGATCCAGTACACATTGCATTTTTCATCAAAATAGGTTTTGATCCCAGTCCAAAATGAGCATCACCCAGAGCATCTACAGGTTCTCCACAGTCCAGCTCTCTACACACCACTGCAGCATCAGCCATATCCCAACCAGCTCCACACACTGTTCCCCACTGACCTCTATGAAGAACCTCCACTCTACCAGCACAGCGACTGCTGCCATTTACCAGCCTCACATTTATTATGTCTATGAATGTAAGAGAAAAGGCTATTGTAAATTTAAATTGTTATAATAAAATGAAATGAAATGTGCTTTGTTGTAATTTGAACTGTTACCAGCACACAGCAAACCAATGTTGTGCTCATGAGAACAGTTGTTTTCATCTAACGGTGATGTTGGACAGAAGTGAATCTGAGACTCATTTCCTCTGCACTGAATCTCTTGTGTCCACATCTGAGCGTCTCCTTTGCCAAAAGCATCTTCTCCCAGCACCTGTACAGGAGCCCCACAGTCCAGCTCTCTACACACAACCTCTGCATCCTGCTGGTCAAAGGCAGCGTCACACACTGAAACCCACATCTGATCATCAAGTATCTCTAACCTCCCAGAGCAGCGAGAACCTCCAACCAGTCGGACTTCTAAATAAGACAACACAGATCAACAAAAGCATGGCTTATTTATGGGGCTTCAAGATAATGATTTGTACATCAAAGCCATTTTATTTTTAGTCTTATAATGAATAAAGTAAAAACACAAAATAAAAACATAACAAATATAAATTAGAATACCCTGAATATTCTTTAAAAATTAGAAGCCAATCAGGAAGTGCATATGAATTTTAATGTAAAATACTTTACCTGAGCAAATGACTCCAGCATCTCTACTATGATCACAGTTGCTTTGACCCCATCCAAATGATCCACAGTTCTTCAGTGTTGACTCTGATCCAGTACACGTGACACCACTCAACCAGATTGGTCCTGATCCTGGTCCAAAATGAGCATCACTCAGAGCATCTACAGGTTCTCCACAGTCCAGCTCTCTACACACCACTGCAGCATCAGCCGAATCCCAGTAATCATCACACACTGTTCCCCACTGACCTCTATGAAGAACCTCCACTGTACCAGCACAGCGACTGTGACCACCAACCAGCCTCACATTCACACTGTCTAAATATTAAGCAGTAACAAATGAGAGATGAAAGATGAAGGGATGAGAGTTCAATTTACAGCATTACAAAGTGGGTCAACTGGGAAAATGGGACACATACGTCTGAATATTTAAAATGAATATTCAGAGTTCAATACAAGTTTAGCTCAATCAACATCATAGATATGTTTAACAAAAAAAATAATTATGCTGACTCCCTTTTATTAAAAAGAAAATTAGGGTTTAAATATTATAATTTTATAAATCAATTATCCTAAAATGCATTATTGTTTCAGCTGTTAAGAAGTAAAAACAATTACTGGGTTTATACCATTATGTTGTCATGGAAACAAAGTTTAAAACTGGAAATAACTTTGCCCAGAAAAGGTTAGTAATAATTTTTTTCCACACTATAATCATGTTAACACATATTTGTTTACGTCTTGTTTCTATATTATTAAGACAGTAAAGTTTACGTTGATTTATGTTAATTTTGATAACAAAATTATGTTGATTGAGCTTAAACTATATTGTATTTTTTTAATATATATTTTCCCTCTATATAGTTCTTCTGTAGCTGAGGTCTTGGCATTGTTTAAGACACTAAACATTGTAACCCTATAAAAGGCCTTGTTTGTTGTTGTCTTGATTGTCATGATCACAACTTCTTGACATAACATCATACAGCATTTATCCTGCTGGATTATGAATGAGTGATTGTTTTTCTTTTTTTATGAAAATGTTAATGGGACTTGCTCAAGCTAACATGTCTGTCACTAATATTTCCAAATCAATGTTTATCAAATCAGAACTCCAAATGTGTGATCAATTTTACGGCCACTCAACTCGAGGGACAGAGATGCCTGCATGGTTATAGAATAATGTTTGACGCATGGCGATTAAATCGTTTTCAACCAGAGAAAAGGTGATCAATGTATGATTTTTTAGATAACAGAAGATTGAGACAACATTTACAATGTTGATATCACATGACAAATTTAATTGCAATCAAAAGACAACAAGACAAAAAAACTACAATAATGACCTCTTAGGGTTTCAATTAATAAACATTAATATTGTTTTGATAATGATATATTATATTGAATAAAAAAGAAGACACTCATGTAAAACTTATTTATAGCTCTTTATAAATTGACAGAGAGAGAAAGAGAAAGAGATAAACTGCCTGTTAAACACAGGAGCACATTCAATATATTGTGACGATGTGATTACACGGGCATCTAAAAAAACACATTACAGTATAGTTTAATTTTAAGATCTTAAATAACATAGCATTTAACCCATCATTTAAAAAAAAAAAAAATCATGTGTACTTACCAGCTGTGATGAGTATTATAACTGAAGACAGTAAAATGAGTGTCAGGCATCTCTCCATCTCTCTCTGCTTGATTAATTCAACATCCAGTACAAGCTTCTCCGCACTGATGATACAGAAGTACAGGCGTCCTCTCTCAGCCCCCTTAATGAGAGAGAAAGAGGTTCAAAACCCTCCAATCACACTCGCTGTTACCTTATTAGACAGAACAGAGGAAATCATCAAACAACTTCAGTGACAAATCAGACCAGGCTTTTATGACTTTCTCCATATATATATATATAACTGTGAACTCCTCCTCCTCCCCACCCATCAAGACTGAGGGGATGCAGAAATACACACACACACACACACACACACACACACACACACACACACACACACACACACACTTGACTTACAGGAGACAGGAAACTCTCCAGTTTATTTACAGCATCAAAGCCCAACACCTGCAGAGAAGAGATAAAAGCACTGATAAATAACTGTGATATTATGTTAGCATGATATTAACACGTAATAAACTAAACTATTTAATTTAAATACCATTGCCAAATAGCATTTTTTTTAAGTTAAAAAGAGGCAGAAAAGACAATCTCCTTAAAATGTATATTTGTGAAACATCTCATCACTTTCTCATATTGCACCAAAGTGGTTTGTTTCAAATGGCCCACAAAAACCCTCTTCATTTTGTGTCCAGCAGAGTGAGCCTGTGTGCTTCATTACTAAAGCGCACTTGTAGGGGGAGACCAGGGACAGTTGCAACATGGGGATGGTTGTCCCCAACATGTAATTTTTCTCCAATCAGAAACAAGCTAGAGTGATGACACTCATACTGTACATGCACAGTTAGACCCTCCCCCCACTAAGAAGACAGAAGACATATTCAACATCTGCTGCTGCATTTATTGAACAAAACTTGTTTTGGAGGTATGAAAGTACATTTTTTCATGAGATATATTTTTGTCATACTGTTCCTGACATTTTGTATGAATTAATCAAAACTTACTTAGTTTGAATTATTGTTCTGTTGACTTCTAAGTGACATGGTTAGCATGTGTCAAAGTCAGTGTGTCTAGCAGGAATATGATGTTCTGTCATGGCTGATAGGTTTGGGGACGGCTGCAACAAGTTATAAATTGCATGTTTAATAAAGGTTTGTTGCATTGCAAATTGTTCAATTCTTCGTGTCTAACACTGAAATATGGAGAGATTGAATAGCATCTGTAACACCTGCACACTGAATCTATGTAGGACTATGTTCTACACATAAACAAAAAAAAACCTCAATAACTGTTATTTGATAAATATGACTAAATAAATAACTTATAGGCTACAATAATATTATTGAAATAAAATAATACTATAATATTATAGTAGGCCTAAAACAGTTAATATTTTCAGAATTATATGCTCATTGAGACAAAAAGCTAAAATTAATTAGAGAAATTTAAGGTATTTTTAATGTGTTGCAACCGTCCCATGGTTGTGTTGCTACTGTTCCCTGGGTCGGGGTCAGTTGCAACATCTGACTTCTTCCATTCAAATAAATACTGTGAACGATATGTCATATAATCATCTTTAAATGGTATGGGTAATTAGCAGACAGATGCAAGTTTAATATATACAAATTTGGTTGGTCTAGTCCAAATAGTCTCTGAGTAACTGAGAGAAATGCAAAAAGTGTTGCAACTGTCCCCGGTCTCCCCTATAGAGTGGTGAAGGGATGATGTATTTTTGTAGGCCAAAACCTACGGGTGACGTCACGGACACTACGTCCATATTTTTTTACAGTCTATGGCCAAAACCCAGAAACATATTAAGTCAATGTTTTTTTTTTTTTTAAATATGTTTCTGGTTAAATGCTTGAAATAAGGCCTGTGGTTAAAACAAGCTCAAGATATTTTCACGTTTTATTTAACAATATAAAATACATCAGTAATATGCTCTTGTGATTTAAAAAAAAAAAGCTTTTGTCTTTTAAAATGCTGTTGCTAACAAGTGGCTAAATGGGAGTAAATAACGGTTCTGTCTCTTTGGTTTATATTGTTCTTGGTTTTGTGATAGAGCCTGACACTCCTGTATTTTCTTGTCTTTGCCTTTTGCTCAGCACTCATGTCATGTTTGGTATCGCTTCTGTGTCGGGATTCGGACATTCATGCTGTGTGTCATTCATTCAGTGTTTGACTTCTGTTGTGAGTTCATGGAATGAGCATTCGCTCATCCTCGTGCTGCTGTCCGTGTGTTTTGTGCTTGTGAAAAACGCCACAACTGCTTTTTCGCAACTTTCAAAAAGAGTAAAAAATTAGAGAGAGATTGATAATGGCGGTCAGAAGAGAGAAATATGTCAACTTTACTGTCATAGTCGCTGTATTAGAAACACACTCACAGCAGTATTAACAAGAATATAATAGGCTACAAATAGGGCCCTTTTTTAAGGATCTAAGCGCATGGTCTAAAGTGCATGGCGCAAGCGCACTTAGTGTGTGTCCGAACCCACTTTTGCTAGTTTAACAACGGGAAAAATGGTCGATGCAACCGGTCCATGGTGTAAAAGGGTCTTCCCAATTCTCTTAATGAGTAATGTTTTACACTTGACGCCGCATTGCGCCGGGTATATAGGGCCCATAGTGTTATATGTAGCCTACATACATTTAAAGGGATAGTTCACCCAAAAATGAAAATTCTATCATCGTTTACTCACCCTCAAGTTGTTCCAAACCTGTATGAGTTTCTTTGTTCTGCTGAACACAAAGGAAGATATTTGGAAGAATGTTTGTAACCAAACAGATCTCGGTCCCCATTGACTACCATAGTATATTTTTTTCCTACTATGGAAGTCAATGGGGACCGAGATCTGTAGCAGAACAAAGAAACTAGAAACGTGTAGGCTATCTAACTCCACAGTTACTCTCGCACTTCAAATGATTGTAGCCTACTTTTTTTGTATTTTTGTATTTTCAAATTACTTGTATTTTAATTAAATACTTTTTTCACAGCAGTATTTTGTATGTTTTTTAAATACATTTGATGAGTAAGTAGGCCTATTTGTAATTTGTAATTAAATACTTTTTGATGTATTTGTGTCCATCTCTGCGTGCCGTGTAGCAAGCAGCTTGTGTTTTAGACTAGCTGTGTGTGTTCATGTTGTCATGTTTTGTGTGAACACGTGGCTTATGAGTGTTAGCTGCCTGTTCATGTCTTGTTTTGTTTGGGCACATGGCTGGTGATTGTGGGGGGTGATATTTTGAAGCCCAAAAAAATGCATCCATCCATCATAAAAGTAATCCATACGTCTTCGTACAGATACTGTAAAAAGAAATTCCAGAGAAAAGGTCTGATGGGGGTTGATCAGATGGGCTGCAGTGTTAATTTTGTGTGAAATTGCATTTGTGTTTTTTCTGAAAAATTAAATTTCATATTGTATTTAAGTCAAGCACTTTTCAAGTACCTCTTCGTAAATATGGCTATTTTCAAGGGTTTTCCAGGACTCCAAAAAGTCAAATTCAAGTATCAGTACTTTAAGCACCTTGTACGAACCCTGGAAGGAGTATCGTAAGCTGTCCTATGCGCTTCCACATTCGTCATTGTGTCATGAGTTGGGTCAGGGGTTCCTCTTCCACCGCAAATCGCTGCATACAGCCATCTTCTTACAAAAACCCATTGCTTCGCTTCAGAAGACCTTTATTAAACCCCTGGGGCCATATGGATTATTTTTTTATGATGAATGGATGCATTTGTGGGGGGCTTTAAAATCTTGTTCCCCTTTCACTACCATTATAAAGCTTGGAAGAGCCAGGGTGTCTGAAAGAAGATAGTCATATACACCTTGGATGGCTTGAGGGTGAGTAAATCATGCTATCATATTCATTTTTGGTGAACTATTCCTTTAAATCAAACAGAGGCATGATTAACAGACTAATGTTGTGTTTCAAAGAAGACACATGGTTTACTCGGATTAAGTCAATGAAGATCAATACACACACACACACACTATAATTGCAACTCATCTTTATCCATAAAATGGCTGTAAAATTAGAAAAGATAGAATGGCTGTAAAATTGTGCATCAATAAAAAAAAAATAACCATGTCATTCATTTAAAATAATTGTATAACATTATAATTTGAAGACTGTTTTTGAAACACGGTATCAGACCATCTAAAACAGTAAAATTTGAAACCCACATATTATTGGAACACATATTGTTAATGAAGCCGGAGAGGTCTGCCCCTCAGTTTAACAGTTACAGGTAATCAAAACAATCAAAAAGGTAATTAACGCAAAGTAAAATTAATTTATCTAATTAATCTAAACTAATCTAATTGAGAGGTTTAATTCAAGTCTTTTGAGAAAAAACTCACAACTGCAAATGTATAGGCTGCCTATCTCCCAACTCGGACTTTATAACTCGCAATTCTGAGTAAAAAAGGGCAGGATACGAGTTTATATCTCGCAATTCCAATTTTCTTCTCAGAATTGTGAAATATAAACTCCTAATTGCGAGGGGAAAAGTCATAACTGTGAGGTATAAACTCAAAATTATTATTCTAATATTTTATATAATAATTATTATTATTATTATTTCATTCCGCGGCTTCCACTGTCATCATCACTTCCACACAGAACTGTCTTTTTCTACCACCAGGTAGACTCCGCCCACAAAGCACGTCATTGCTGCTTGCAAACACTTTCAAAATAATAAATACATTAAAAATAATAATAATATATATAAAT
The DNA here is from genome assembly GCF_963993115.1 of Abramis brama. Classification (NCBI taxonomy): domain Eukaryota; kingdom Metazoa; phylum Chordata; class Actinopteri; order Cypriniformes; family Leuciscidae; genus Abramis; species Abramis brama. The sequence goes on along the minus strand of NC_139966.1, from coordinate 49,615,601 downwards.
TTTACCCTGTTAAATATTTTATGATTAAATATAAAATTAATATAGACACAAGATGCGCATTTTGCCATGAAACTGTTTATCATTTATTTTGGTCACGTTTCTAAATACAACTGAACAACTATTGAAAAATATAGACACATTTTTTTAAAGATTATCTTCAGCAAGATATATCTAACCTTTAAAGACATTATTTTTTAATACTTTGAGTTTGACCCCACTAAAAACAAAGCTTGCTTTGTGATAAATTAAAAAAAAATTCTAGGCCAATTTTTTATACATAGGCTGAATGTAAATTCACCAACAACAAACCAGTTTTTCTTGTTTTTTGAAAGAATTTAAAATATACCTTAACACTATGTCATAGTCAGTTAATAAGAAAGAAAGTAAAACAACCTCAATTTGTAATTACTTTAATTTGTACACTCTAATTGATGTATAAAACAATATACCCTCATGGTCTTTTTTTCTATCTTCTCCTATTTTTCCTTTATTTTTTTAGCAAATCATTGTTAACTTTCTTTCCGGTGTTTCAATTTTGTGTATAGTATACAAAGTTGTATATCATTAATTTAATCTATGTACGGTTTGCAATTATATATATATATATATATATATAATTTTTTTTTAAAGGTCTATTTCTATTTGCTAACACCTTCTGAGGGGGGGGGGGGGGGGGGGAGATACAGAGTATTAACTCAGTATAGATAGGTATGTTGTTGTTGTAAGTTTGTAACTCTGAAGCTCTAAAAGAGAAACAAAGGAAGTTCTGCAAGAAGGGAATTTTCTAAACGGCAACAACATCCAAGGGTGTGTAAAATGAACACGGATCATACTTTACCACCAGGGTTATCAATTAATCCTATTTATAAGCTGCCTTTTCACACTGTACATTCCTATACTGTATATAGGCTAAAAAAAAAAAAAAAACAGTGCTTTTTTCCAGCAAATTTTTCTTATGTATAAATATTTGTATGAACATAAAAGATTGAGAAATAACATGAACTAATACAAAAGTAGCAGTCAGTATCTGGTGTGGCCAGCGGCTGCTTCAAGAGCATCTCACCCTCAACGACTGAGCCAGATTCGCCAGTTCTTGTTGTGAGATGTTACTCTGCTCTTCCACCAAGGAATTTACAAGTTTTAGGACACATCTGGGGGACATTGTGTCACACGTGGTTTGGCCTTGCAAGGCCCATCAGCTGTCCTTCCTGTCTCCCTATAGCACTGTCTTAGGCGTCTTAAATGACTGACATTGCAGTTTATTGCTCTGTTCACATCTGCAGTCCTCAAGGCTCCTGCAGCAGGTCTACTGTATGTTCACGCAGGTGACCAGAGACCCTGGGCATGTTTCTCCTGGAGTCAATGGAATGGCCTCTTTAGTGTCCTAAGTTATTGTAACTGTGACCTTAATTTTCAGCTGTAGTTTGTAATGTGATGATTAGCCTCATAGCTTGGTTGGCTTGGTTCAAACAGACTTTAAGTGCAGTGTGTAAAGCCCTCATGTTGTTTGCACAGTAGTTTCAGCATTTGAGGGGGAAAATGTCAAATGGTGAGAAAAAACAAGAAGAGACTGTTTTATTTTTACTTTTATAGTCCGAAAAGTCCATTCAGGATGCTAGAGGTAAAGTAAAGTATATGGTAAAGTATGAGCAATGTGAAATGTTAATCATGATTCACTTCACTCAGGGTTCAGACTGACCCTGGGATAACCATTTAAAGTGTGAAAAGCACTATTGAGTTCTGACTGGACAACAGGATTTCTGAAGAAAAACATTTTTACCTCACAACAAATAATGCGTTATATTAATTAATAAATAATTATAAAATATAAAAAGACAACATCATATTTGATATAAAGTATATTTCTCACTCTTTCACTAGCACTGCTTTAAAAACTGTTTTCATGTTACTGTTAAACACATGTACAAAAGCATTTGCTTTTATATGTAGTTGCCTAATTATTTGGACGTGATAACGAGGGTTGCTACAATGTCCTTTTCAACGTACCTTTACTATTACTGCAGCATTTTACCCACAAAATAGCTGTAAAACACTGATTAATCTGAAGAAGAACAGCTATTGTTCACTTTCTTACCAGCAGCTGCCTGAAATCACAAAACTAAAAGTGCTGAAATGTAAATATGGGGTTCACATTCAGTACTGTGACTCATACAGTATCTTTTGGGTAAGACATGCAATATTTCTATTCTACCAAGCATGTAATGCAATTGACCGTTCGCAAAGACCCGCCCCCCTTAGTTACTGTCGCTATGTCCGACAAGCTACGCCGTTCTCATGCCACACCATGTTCTCATGCAGTGAAAAATACATCGCGGAGTAGAGAGGAGACTGACAACACGCTGACAGACAGGACAGAGCAGGTTACTTTTCGGTTACGTTTGATATTAAACATATTAAACAAAGTCTCACCTTTCAAATTTGGTCATTTTTAAAAAGAAATTTTAACAATAAATACCGTTTTGTTGCTCTTTAATGTGCCGTGACAGATCGCTGTAGAGCATCAGTTAAAGCTGCTCGTGAACCGATCATCTCTTCCTTCTAGTTAATTTATAGCCTCAAATAAACATGAACAAACACAAAAAGGAATGTTGTTTTAACCACAGAAAGGCGTCAGTACACTCCGTTTTTCAAGTTCAAATCCTCCTATGTTAATCTACTAACTCTCCTGACTGCTTTGTCGGACAAAATGGCGGATGGCGAAGTATGATTGGTCAGATCACCTGTCAATCAAGCTCCCTGCGAAGGGTCAATTGTGTCCATATTCATTTATTAAAGGAGAACTCCAGTCAATTTTAACATTGAGCTCATTTTTTTGTAAATTTGGAGTGCTGTCAGTACAGAGAACAACGACAAAAATCGGTGTTGCCTACACCGTGTTATCCTCTTTTTAAAATTTGCACCCTGTTGACTTCAATGGGGCAAGTTTTAAACCTGCTTTTAGCCTCTTAACATCATTGATGTGTCATTACAAGTGCCCAGCCAATGCCCGGCCAATTTACATCCTGTTTTTGGTCTAAGTCCATAGTAGTCGATTGTCGAGTTCACGCGCGTGATCATACTAAACCTATGCGCGTGAACTCAACAATTGATTACTATGGACTTCGACCGAAAACAGGATGTAAATACAGATATGTGCGCTGGCTGAAATATCATTTTTATTCATATCTTTCACATCTACTGCAGTCAGATTCACACGCGTTCACTCTGAAGGAATCACTCACATTGGCTGGGCACTTGTAATGACACATCAAGGATGTTAAGAGCCTAAAAGCAGGTTTAAAACTTGCCCCATTGAAGTCCACAGGGTGCACATTTTAAAAAGGTTAACACGGTGTAGGCAACACCGATTTTTGTCGTTGTTCTCTGTATTGACAGCACTCCAAATTTACAAAAAAATTAGCTCAATGTTAAAATTGACTGGAGTTCTCCTTTAATAGCATCAATATTTGCTTAAGCATCCTGTTTCGGGTTGGATACAATGTTTTGATTCTTAAATAGCCAAATGATTAAGGCTTGGGGAAAAAAAACCCAAAACAATAAATGTTAAATAAGCATTAAAAAAGACCATTGTATTTCTTTATTTGTTTTAATTAGATACAGTTGTTCTCAAAAGTGTACATACCCCTTGCAGAATCTGCAAAAATGTTAATAATTTTAACAAAATAAGAGTATTATAAAGTATTATAAAACTTGCTGTCCTGATTAAGCTATTTCACATAACAGATGTTTTATAGCAGAATCTATTAAAATGTCCCCGTTCAAAACTTTACATACCCATGAATCTTAATACTAGCTGTTGTTACCTGAGTGAACCAGTGTTCACCTGAGTGTTTTTTTCATCATTCCCTTGTATGTCAATTGAACAATTAAACTGCCCACTGCTCTTCGGAAAAATCCTTCAGGTCCTGCACATTTACTTTTCCAGCATCTTCTGTATATTTGAACCCTTTCCAGCTGTGGCTGTATGATTTTGAGATCCATCTTTTCACACTGAGGACAATTCACAACTATTACTAAAGCTGCAAACATTCACTGATGCTCCAGGAGTAAACAATGCATTAAGTTCTAACTTTTGAAAAGGGGGATAATGTGTAAGTTTTTCTTATTTTGTTTAAAGGTAATATTTAATTTAGTACTGCATGCCTCCAGAAGCTATGCACAAGAGATACTTACATGTTTCCCAGAAGACAAAAATACAATTTACCCTGATCATAAAATTCTAAAAGTTTACATCCCCCAGCTGTTAATGCATCATGTTGCGCTCTTAAACATCAGTGAATGTTTTCACCTTTGTATGAGTCCCTCAGTTGTTCTCTCTCTTATGTTTTACCTTAGGTTGACTGCCCTTTTTAACGCTGTGCTCATTGTTTTCTGTCTTCCAGTTTGTATTTCCACAGCATGAAGGTAAGATTTTTTATTTTAAAATCTTCTGGTTCTATTGACATTTGTTATGACACCCGCTTCAAACATTATAATGCCCATGATAACTTTCGTTAACTCTACAAAAAGAAAATCCACTTCACCAGAAAAGTTCAATATTCTGATGGCTGGGTGCTTGTTTCTTTGGCACATAAGGTCTATAAACATCTGTTATGTGAAATAGCTTATTTAGGACAGTACTACATAAAAACAACAATACGTTTTTATGATCCCTGTTATTTTGTTAAACATATTAACATTTTTACAGATTCTGCAAGGGGTATGTAAACTTTTGAGCACAACTTTAAAACAGAACAGGGAAATGGCTCCAACTTCAAGTAAGGAATAAGGCACAAAATTAACAATGTTCAGAGAAACAAATTACATTAGCATTATTTTATGCATTTATCATGTTTGTTTTTAAGATTGTTAACATGTGTTTGTTAAAGAAAAGCAAAAAAATAAATCTAAATTTCAATCTCTATACCTCTAAATTTCAAAGCAATCCTTTTTACAAAATGCAAGCTCATCAATACAAACTAATTTAAAACCTAAAGTAGCGATTCAACCCAACTCTAGAAGCTGTAAAATGTCATGAACCGAGGCAGTGTGTGTGGCCATTGAGTCATACAGTCATGCCGTCATTTTTTGACAACTCCCCCACATCATCATAGTCTGTTATTAAAGACAAAAGCAAATATATCATGTTTAATGTTGTATTTAACATCTAAAACTGAGCCTATTAAAATCAGCAAATAATTAGTCAAAGATTAAAAAAGAGACGAACACTAACCCAACAGGTTTCTCTCTTCTTCATTACTGTTCTTCACATCTGTCACAGTGTCTGGTGGTTCCCTGGTTAAACACTAGAGGTCCTCAGTTTTCACAGTGTCTATGCATTCTCACTACAATTCCCATGATCCTGTCTGTCACTGATTGTTCATTGCCTTACAGCTGTTTCTCGTCACCTTGTTAGCACTTGTGTGTATATATACCCTGTCTGTTTCAGTGTTTGTCACGGAGTCCTTGTATATTGTCCCCACACTTATGTTGTTAGTTCGAGCCTGTTTCTTGTGTTTATCTTTTATGTTTTTGGAATGCCTTTTTGGATTATGACCTTTGCCTGGACTGGTTGTGAGTACGGATTACCCTTTAATAAAACACTGCTTTTGGATCTTACCTTTTCCCTGTGTGTATCGTGACAACATCATCATACTCCTCCTGATCTCCCTCTAATTCACATGTGAAATAAAACCTTACACTGTCATTTGTAATACAGCTTGTGTCACTGATGTCATTGATCTCTTTCCCTCATTACTGTGTGAGATTATTAGATTTACTCCAGATAAAGTCATGATTAATTAATGGTAAACTATAAACGCATGTTCAATATATTGTTCTGTAACTTACCCGTTACACCTTGAGAGTCCTGTCCATTAATGATGACATCATAATTGTCTGGCGGCACACACACACGCACACGCACAAAAACACAGACACACACACACACACAAAAACACAGACAGATTAAATGTTGCATTTTATCGGTACTGAGCATCAATTTAAAGGGTAAATTTACCTTCACCTTCTTTAATACCAGAGTTCTGTTCACTGGTGATGACATCATCATAGCTACCAGGTGTGTCTTCTACAAATTTAACATGAATCAGCCATCACACTAAAAACAAACTTGTACATGTATATTTTCTTAATTTTATATATATATATATATATATATATATATATATATATATATAATGTGTGTGTGTATGTCTCACGTTCTGGTTTCAGTCCATCAGTAATGACATCATCATAGTAACCCAGTGCGATTTCATTCGTCTTGTCTTCAAAAATCAAAACAGAATATTTTTAGGACTTAAGACTCTTGTTGGCCATGAGGACATTGCCATTTTGATCAATGAATGAATGATGCGACCAGTTTACAAGACAAAAGTGGGTGTAAATGTAACATCAATTAAAGGATTTTAGAGACAAATACACACAGAAACATACCCTACAACTATATGATCCTTTACCTCCCAAAACGTGTGTGTGTGTGTGTGTATAAAAACAGAGCTGCAGGTGCATGTCTGTTATCTGACACGTTCACATTTACAAATCAGCCAAAATATCCACATTCTTTGGATCATACAACACTAACCAATCATATAAAATAACGCACAAAAGGTCCCACAAATATGACTCAATGTGACTTACTCCACTCAGCCCTCTAAATAAAGTGATTTCTCTGTTGATTTCCACAAATCAGAACCTATGACACTCACCCCTCTGAGTGAAGAAACTCTGTCTATTTGTTGGTTTGTGATGAATCTCCTCATAAACGGCCTCAGTCGTCGTCCTGTGTCTCCTCTTAGAGAGAGCTGTGAGTGTAGACAGACAAACCTGCTGTCAGTTCACAACACATGACTGATCACACACTGAATAACACACAATATGACAGTCTCTGGATTTCTACTACCTCTCCTCATCACTCTGTTCTGCTGAATCAGTATAAGCAGTGTCACTAAGAGCAGTAAGAGCAAAACTCCCAGTACAACCACAAGCACAGAGAGAGACACTGGAGGAGTTTGTGGAGGAGTGACTGATGTTGAGCGCACTGTCTGAGAAACTGGAGGAGAAGCTGATGTTGTCAATGTTGTTGTGGCAGGAGTAGTGGACACTGACAAATCTGGCAAAACAGACACAGACAGATTAAAAATGATGCAAATATATAATTAGTAGCATTAACATGATGTAAAAATGACAACTATTGTTCAGTGTTTTGCAGTGACCTGCACAGGTGAGTCCAGCGTGCTCTTTGTGGGAGCAGTCAGTGTGGTTCTTCAGGGAGAGAGGACAGTCCCACAGGTGAATCTCATTCCCTCTGCACTCGACTCTGTTCAGCCACACAACACCTTCACCAGCACCAAAGACTGAATTCCCATCAGCCCTCAGTGCTGCTCCACAACCCAGCTGCCTGCAGACCACCTGAGCATCGCTGATGTCCCACAGATCAGCACAGACTGAACCCCACACAGCGTTATGATACACTTCCAGCCTCCCAGAGCACCGGCCCAAATCTCCACTCAGTCTGAGAGGAACATGATCTAAATCACACACAGAAACATCACTGACCAGCTTCAGCACACCAGTCACAACAAAACACACTGCAACTGTGTGGGATTTTTTAATGTGGAATAAACAATTATTTTGTGTTGAAATATAAACAATTTAAGATGAAAAAAAATATACACAAAAATCACACTTACTTGAACACTGTCTCTGGTGAGGAGATGGTGAGGTAGAACAAGTCAGATGACTCCGAATAGATTCAGAATTCTCATCCTCTGAGATAAAAACAATGATAATAATATAAAATGACAACATTAAAAGATTTTATATTGTATAAAATTTAAGGTGTTTAAGAACATTTTGGAGAAAAAATATAATCTATGAGACATAAAATAATCATATTTAAATAAACATGACCACTTCAGACCATATTAAATCAGTTACATATAATTTTACCTGAGCAGGTGATTTTGGCCACTTCATCATCACAGTCATTCTGTCCCCAGGGTGAAGATGGACACTGCCATAGAGTGGAATCATGACGTCGACATTTAAAATAATCAAGCCAATTATGAGACTTCAGTCCCTCTGAATAACTGGGTTCACTGCCAGATCTTCCACAGTTCAGCTCTTGACAGATCAGACTCGCTGTGTCTCTGTCCATCTGGTTCCAGCACACATTACCCCAGGATCCATTGTAGAAAACCTCCACATTCCCTTCACAGCCCTCAGTTAACCTGATCTCTTTAAACTCTAGATGGAAAAGTATGAGAATCAACTTTAACTTTCATCCAACCCCAATACATTTCTACCACTGAATGGTACATATAGCCTATATGGCTGATTGAAATATCTGGAAAAAACATTTTTGATTTTAAATGTTACTGAATAACAAATATAACAAAGCTTTTAATAACAAAGCTTTTACCTGAGCACACGACTCCTACATCCTCCTTGTGTTGACAGTCATGTTTCCCCCAGCCTGGAGAAGAGCAGTTCCACAGGGACGTCTCATTCCCCTCACACTCCACCTCATCCAGCCATATGGGTCCAGAACCAGGACCAAACCAGGCTGGTACCTGCTGGTTACTGAGGGCCACTCCACACTGCAGCTGTCTGCACACCACATGGGCATCTTTAATATCCCAGGAGTCATCACACACTGTCCCCCATGAGCCGCTGTGAAAAACCTCTAGCCTCCCTGCACAGTCTCCCCCAGAACCCACCAGCCTGATGGACCCGCGACCTGATATTCAGAGAGAGAAAAACACATTATTGATCACTAACAACTGAAGAATCTGCCCAGATGTTGTTGTTCTCACCAAGGCAGGTGATTGACAGCTGTTGTGTGGAGCTGCAGTGGAGAGTTTGTGGAGAGCTGCAGTTCTCCAGATGAGCTTCACTCCCAGAGCACTGGAAGCCCGTCACACACTCATGACTGTGTTCAGGACTGGATGAAGAGGAGCCGGAGAAGTTCAGCACAGAGCCACAGCCCAGCTGTCTGCAGACCACAGAGGATTCAGTGAGACTCCAAGAGTCCAGCAGAACTCTCCTCCAGACCTGATGGATGGAAACTTCCAGCTCCCCCTCACACTGTCTCTCTCCAGACAACCGCATCAGACCGTCATGAACAGCCAGAGAGGAACCTGAGGAGAAGATCTCATGTTTTACTAAAATATTGCAAGTCTGAGAATATACTTTACATCAAATTATACATTTTGCTGTACATTTTAAATAAATAACAGAAAGATTGTTATCTCTCAGTATGAAAAGAACATGAAATTACACATGTATTGAGATCAGTGAATCTTCCGGTAATATGGACTCACCAGAGCAAATGACTCCAACATCTTGTCTATGAGAACATTCAGCTCGACTCCATGAAGAGACGGAACATTCTGAGAGTTTTGTTTCATTCCCGTCACAATCAAACACATCAGCCCAGATTTCACCACTTCCCTCTCCAAACCAGTCTGATCCCACAACAGACACAGCAATCCCACAATTCAGCTGTCTACAGAGGACACTGGCAGCTCTCATATCCCAGCATGCATCACACACTGTTCCCCATTCATTGAGGAACCGAAGCTCCACTCTTCCAGAACAGGAGTCTGGATCTGATTCCGCCCTGGCGGTTCACGTAAGACACCACTGACATGTTGTCCGAGCGAACTAGCACATGGTGTCCCCGTAGAAGCGGTAGAAAGTGCTTCAGCGCTTTCTCGACCGCCAGCATCTCTAGACAGTTTATGTGAAGGCTTTTCTCCGTGTTCGACCATGGGCCGCAAATCGGACTGCCCTCGTGAGTCGCTCCCCAACCCATGTTGGACGCGTCTGTCGGTATCATTTTGCTCTTAATGACAGGGGTTCGGATCCAAGGTCCGACCGTATTGTTTTCGTTTCGTTTCTTTTGTATTGGTCTGTCTTTTAAATTTCGGAAGACTACCCAATAGCTGACAACTGATCGAGTAGCAGGCGGTAGGCTACTTATTACAGAAATGACAGCTTGTATGAGGATGTGTAGCAACTGTTTTAAGCCCGCTTACAGTGCTGTGTTCACGATATAGTCCATTTCGCTTTTTAAGACCATAAAGCTCTTTTAGCAGTTCCCAGGATAGTCCACGAAAGGAGGTAGAGCCTTCCTAAACTATTGAACTATTAAAACAAGAGATGACTCCAGCCCAAGCGAGGCCGACCGCTGCTCTTGACCATCATACAAGACTGCAATATATTTCACATATAAATTATTTATTATCACGCTGCCATTGCCGTAAAATGGAAATTAATATTGCTAACAGTGAATAATATATTTTGTACTAACTTAACAGTTCATTCTGATGTCATACAATATGACGATTATAAGATTATAATTTTTCTTTTTTTCTTTTTTGGTAACACTAAATTATTAATTTTCTGTATCAGAATCAGAATTTCTGGCGTTATTTTTAAGGGACCATTGTGGAAAAGGGGGCTAGAGATGGGAAATGTAATGGTCATTTTTTGCCACTATTAAAACAAGATGAAACATTGATTAAAATTAAGATACGAATCATACAAAACGAAATTCACTTTAAATAAAGTGAATTTCGTTTTGTATGATTTGTATCTTAATCTAAAAAATGCTGGGTTGTTTTAACCCAATGTTGGGTCAAATATGGACAAACCCAGCCGTTGGGTTACATTTTTAAAGTAACCAATGCAATTTGTCCATTTTTAAATTGCATTTTTGTCCATTTTTGATTTTGTCCACAATGCAATTTGTCCATTTTTAAACTGCATTTTTTAACCCAACGTTGGGTTAGTCCATATTTGACCCAACATTCGGTTAAAACAACCCAGCATTTTTTAGAGTCTTGGCAAAAAATGACGATTACATTTTCCATCTCTAGCCCCCTTTTCCACAATGGTCCCTTAAAAATAACGCCAGAAATTCTGATTCTGATACAGAAAATTCAGAAAATTAACGGAAAATTCGAATTTTCCTTAACCCTAAAACACAACACAATACAATACAATGCTTCAGTAAAAAATACATGGGAAAACTGTAAGAAATATCTTCTCGTATTATAGCCTAATACATGCTATTTTTTTGGACTGTAAATAATAAAGAGTTGTGAGATGTCTGTATTTCCATAATGGCTAATGCTAATTATTGTATTACGTTTTTCTTTTAAATGTGTATTTAAAAAAAAAAAAAAAATTGTAGCCTATTGTATTTTTCTAAAATTAAATCTTGGATTTAATTGTTTCAGTCAAACTTGGACTCAGCACTTTTGGAATTGCCTATTTACTGGAGTAATTAAAAACTTGTTTTTAAAAAAAGAGTAAAAAAAAAAGTGTTTTTTTTATTAGTCTTATTTAAATACCTTGAAGCAGCGGGATCTGCGGACCAGGGTTTCCGTTGTCCGGTAATTGCCGGACATTGGCCGGAAAAAAAATGAAATGTCCGACAAAATTAAATCTCTCCGGTCAAATTGTCCGATTAAAATTGCCTAATAATCCCGCCCCCCTAAAACAATCTGAATTTGAGAATAAGCCTAAAATATATAAAGCAAAAATACACCGACCTTTGGCTATGTTATAAAGGAAAAGGCTCTACCGTTTGAAAGTTATTAAACATTACATGGCTTGGTTGAATTCCAATGTGGAATGCGGTCTGTTATTTCTTGATATCAGACCGCTGCGAAGCACTTGCACAGGATTTTGATTGTAGGTGGGCCTCCAGAAAACTGGATAAGCCAAAAAATAAAAAATAAATAAAAACGGGTTCCCCTTCATCTCCATTTCAGCGCTTTTCTGGACACTGAGGACAGCGACTAAAATTATAGGCCTATTATTTTTAGTTTATTAACAGCAACAACAGCTGTAAAGATGAGGTTGACGATCGCCATCTCCGTAGTGAACGCGCCTATAGAGAGAAATGCACATCATGGATTACATAATCAGAGAGTAGCCTATTTCTTTTCGTTTTAAATTGTTAAAAAGACATTTCAAGCTTTCTTAAGATATATTTCATGTCTGTGAGGCCTACGCGCCGAGTTTCGTTAAATTAGGATGAGATGCGCTCCCGTTCACGAGCAATGCAAGTGACCGCGCGGGCGCCGTCATAGGCCTATCGTCTGCTATATTAAAAAATATTATTATTATTATATTAAATTTAGGCAATTGGTTGATAAAAAAAAATTAAAATTAAGATACAATTTATACAAAACGAAATTCACTTCAAAAAAGGCTTTCTACAAAACAAAAAACTTAATTAAGTGGTCAAGATCATGTCTGACCCGCTCCATTTCTCTCGATATTGCGCATACTATTTTACACGTGCGGTTCACTTTTCATAATCCACATAAATTAAAAAATAACATTATAATATTTTAACAAATATTAAACTAAATGAGCTTATTTAATGGCTACAACACGTATAGTAGACCTAGACTCTCTATTTGTACAAATTGCTGCACATTCATTTTATTCTGAATTTTGCACATAAGTTGAAAGGCATTTGTTTGTGCATGCATAGCAAAACATATCTGCAACATTTATCAAGTTCACTGATAATTATGCGTGCATTTATTAATTATTATCTTAATGAATAATGAAACAAGGACGAAGCATATAAACTGCGTTGTTTGTTTAGAATGGAATGGATCGCAAATAGATCCGAATGAAGAAACGTACAAAACCATAGTAGAAAATGGGTCTCGAGTGTTCCTGCAGAGAGGGGGTTCTCGCTGCAGAATCGGATCAAGACGAAGCAGCGAAGTCGCCTTGCGGAGAACAAGGTTACGCGGCTTATGCGCATTGCAAGTTGTGGAGAGACACTGGGAAGTTCGCTTGAGTAAAAACAATAGGCTTCAGATAGTTTATGTGGGGAAGGGGGATTGGTTTGTTAAACTATGAATGTGAAACTATAGTAAAAACAATTGGCGTTGATTGACGCCAATCGGACGTTCATATATTTTTCCGTCTATTTGAAAGTTAGGCTAATAAACATGTTGCATTCTATATGGCCTGATTATGTCATTTTTTAAGTTACATAGCCTGCCTCCAGTTTTCCTCAACTTGACTAATTAAGAGGCGATATTTGACCGGCATATTATCAAAATGTCCGGAAAACGAAACCACTGCCGGTCACTTTGACCGGCACCATTTTTTTCTAGCGGAAACTCTGCTGCGGACGTCTCGTTCAAGCCATACAAAAATAAAAAAAAGTCTGGTCTGGTCATATAGTGATGTGGACCATTTCTGCAGTTCAGCACTCTATAGCCTAGTCGAGTCGCACCATGTTTATTTATACCACTTTATACAATACAGCATATTGCTTTAAAACCACAAATATCATAACTTCCTAGAGGCTTGCTGTAATAGAGACATGCAAGACATTCATTAAAAGCAGAAAGACATGCTGTTTCGGCCCCAAAGGCCGCGGAAACATGGTTCGTTTGTTACTCACTTTAATCCAAACCCGATGTTCTTGGTTTGCTTCTTTTTTTATTAAATCCAGGCCATTTTTTGATGAAACGTTGAATAAAATTAAGATACAAATCATACAAAACGAAATTCTGTAATAAAGTCTGTCTACAAAACAAAACTTAATGAAGTGGTTAAAATCTTCATGTGTCCCGTCATATTGCGCATGGATGTAGGCTAGGCCTATAGCTCTTACTCATGCTGTTCACTATTCATAATCAACAACATAAATGAAATAAAATAACAATAGCCTATTATAATATTTAAACATAAATGTGAAACTGGCAAAGAGCGGATATTGAGAGGGGAGTCACGGTGAAAAGTATGGGAAAAAGTAATGGGAAGCGCGTTTTGGTTCACCCTCCGCCTATCAGGAAATTCATATGCTACACAAAACGAAACTTTGAAACATTATATTTATAAATGACTATCACTTGGAGAATAGCCGCCTTCGATGGTGAGTAGCCTACTGTACAGTGAATGTTTTTGTTACACATCAATAGGCTACAGAATAGGGCTGCACAATATTGAAGAAAAATGCGATAACTCATTAAATAATGCGATATTCGATATGCCATATGATAATCCTTAAAGTGTGTAACAAATTATCTTTAAAATATATTTAAAATGATATAACCCATGTACGTGTTTCACATTCTTTTTGTGACAAGAAAACATCCCTACAACTTCTAAAAGTGAACATCAGTGTTTTACTGTAGCATAAGAAGTGTTATTTTAACATCAGTGTAAACCACGGGGTTTAGGGGTTCAAGTTATCCTACATTAGGGTTATTTAACAACAGAAACTGAATAATCAAATGTAAAAAAAACAAACAAACATTAGTTTCACTGTTTGAATTAAATATAGGCATACCGGTATACTGATTCTTATTAAAGCTACAACAGTTATTCAGCCAAGAGCGAGTGATTTTATCTTCGTCTTTGGCTCATGACCCCAAACATTGGGTTAAAACAAACAATACGGTCGGACCTTGGATCCGAACCCCTGTCATTAAGAGCAAAATGATACCGCTGCCTGTGCACGCAGGCCAATGCCCTATTGAACGTAGTAAGATTGCTGGGAAATCTAATGTATTTTACAGACATGAATGTAAACAGAGGCTAAAATCATACCCACATATGATAAAGGAAAAAGAAGGATACACGCGCCCAATGAAGAAATAAAAAATATGACACGATAAAAGTCCAAACACTAGTCCTAACAAAGTTAGAAAAACAGAACCGATCATTCAGATCGACAATCTACTACATATGTCTGTCCATTTGCTTCATTAGATGGGCTGAACTTTGAAGAAAAGGGAGGGGCTGATTATAATATTATACAAAACGCCGCTTTTTACGCCGTCTTTGCCAGACAGAAGCGCCGCAAATTATGGCGTATTATGGATGGCCTACGGCGTCAGAAACGGCGTCATTGGCTGGATCAAAAAAACGCCGATAATGACGGCGATTTTGCTTTGCAAACGGCGTAATTTGCGGCGTTTGTACCACAGAACGCCGTACTTTGCGGCGTCTTTTCGTCTTAAACGCCGTAAACACCGGCGTTTTGAGAATGAAAGGCGTTTCGTTAGTGGCGAAATTTGACCCATTTGGCGTTCCATAAGCGACAGCTTGGTCGAAAACTTCAAGTCGAGCCCGCAGGGTCGACATTGAAAGTTCCTCGCACTCGGGGCAGCCGCCCGTAGAGAGTGCGGTGGCGGCGTGCTCGCGGCCCAGGCAGAGAGCGCAGAAGAGATGGCGGTCTCCGTTGCTGAGCGGGGCGCGGCACGAGCCGCAGGAAAAACGAGGTATTTTGACAAAAACGCCTCGTGCTCTTTTAGAACAGCAGTAATAAAAGGATATGTCGCCGGATAGCGTAGCAGGCACGGATGGCTGAAGGCGGCCGGCTTCCTCAGGCGCTGTCCTAAGCTTGCTGGTCGCTGGTTTCGACGGCGGCGGCTTCTCAAGATCCAGCGATGCGAAGAGCTTCGTTGAAGACAAGAAAATCAGAGTTCAGCCTGTGAGCCCTCAATATATACACACTGGCCACACCCTTCTTGACGGTTAGAAGGGTGTGGAGGGCGCGAAGCGCCCTCATTGGGTGTGACGTCACGCCGGGCTCACTGGTAGGCTTAAGCAGTTGCCGCCTGGCAGCCAATGAGCACGCTTAAACAGCTTGCTTTGGTCTGCCTGCCGCTGCACTGCGTTGACAATAAATGCAAAATTAAGGATAATTTTTTTGGCTTCAGATCTCGAAGAAAGAGAACTTTCCCGAAGCGTAAGCTACTTACGCAATACGAGAGAACCTCTCGTAAGAGAACCATAATTATCAGTGAAGATAAGCATGTTGTTCACCTTGTGACCAGCAGAGAGAGCCAGTGAACTACATTTCTGCTAAAGCACCTTGTTTTGCAAAATCATACTTCCACAGAAGTGACAGGCGTTGCAAAGACTGCATTTACACTGCAGGTCTTGATGCCCAATTCCGATTTGCTGACTATATCTGATTTTTTTTGACGACCCGCTTACATCATCTTTTAAAAGTGATCCGTATCTGATATTTGCATTTACACTATACACTGCCAAAACAACCAAATGTAGACGTTCAGGCCCGGAAAATGAAGTAAAACAGCTCGATATGCAATGGATGCAGAAGCAGACAAAATTATTATAGTGATGCGCGAATCGCGGTTATATCCGCGGGGGCTCTGTATATATTATAACTCGTGGCCTCAAGATAGTATCTCGTGGCCTCAATTAACTCGTGGCCTCAAGATAGTAACTCGTGGCCTCAAGATAGTATCTCGTGGCCTCAAGATAGTAACTCGTGGCCTCAAGATAGTAACTCGTGGCCTCAAGATAGTATCTTGTGGAGCTGCAGAGAAGAGATAAAAGCTCTGATAACTGTGATATTAGTGTATAGGCTACATATGTTAGCATGATATTAACACGTAATAAAGTCAACTCTTTAAATTAAATACTATTGCAAAATAGCAATTTTAAAAAAAGTAAAAAGGAGGCAGAAAATGTATTGTGTGAAACATCTCATCACTTTCTCAAGATAATTCTCATATTGCACAAAAGTGGTTTGTTTCAAATGGCCCACAAAAACCATAATCGTCAAAGTGAAGGTGAGCTTGTTGTTCATCTTGTTTCCAGCAGAGTGAGCCTGTGTGCTTAATTTCTGCTAAGCGCCCTTGTATAGAGTGGTGCAGGGATGATGTAAACTGGGTAAACCCATAGACATAATAGAGAGTAGAAGCTGCATCGACCGCTACTGCCTACTGGCGCTGACGCGCCATGGGGCCGCCATCTTGGACCGGTCACCCGCTCCATTCAGTGTAATCTGTTTGGCAGGTGCAATGAGCTGTTAGCGCATTTAATTAATCATACCTCACTGAATACCGAACTAGCTGGCTATGAATTCAGTACAGTAATATCAAAGATCCTTTCTCCTTCTCAACTCTCTGGTAATATTCTATTCACAAAATACAACCAATAGTAAGTTAAATCTTGTGAAAAGTAATCCCCAGAGCCCTGTTTGCGATGGTCGGCCGATTTGAGCAGGAATATGCTGCACAGTGCTCGGCATCTTGTTTCTTCTGCTGCTAAGCAACTAGGAGTATGACCGGTTCAAGATGGCGGCCGCATTTCTTGCGCCCAGCGGCCAATAGGGCGTCTACTCTCTATTATGTCTATGGTTGAAAATACATAGCAGACTCCCCAGACCAATGTTCAATCTTAAAAGATTGAGCTTGGTCTGGTGATAGCCAGACTAGGGATGATGTATTTTTGTAGGCCAAACAGGTAGACACAGAAACATATTAGCATTTTAGCACTTTCGGTTCCATCAGCCTGAAGTCAATGAGTTTTTTGAATAGGTTTTTGGTTAAATGCTTGAAATAAGGCCTGTGGTTAACACAAGCTCAAAACACAAAAACACAATATTTTCACGTTTCATTCAACAATATAAAATACATCAGTAATACACTCTTGTGATCTTTTAGAAGCTTTTACTTGTCTTTTAAAATGCTGTTGCTAACAAGTGGCTAAATGGGACTACAGAGGTTGTCAGGGACATTAAAGACTTAAAGGACGCACTATGTCAGGAGCCAATTCTTCAGAGTCCTGATTTTGGGAAACTGTTCACAGTACAGACTGATGCCTCACAACATGGCATTGGTGCTGTAGCCTACTCCTTCAAGAGGAACAAGGTCAACTCAAGCCAGTTATATACATCAGTAGGAAACTCCTGCCCAGAGAGGTAAACTAAATCCACTGTTGAAAAGGAGTGCCTTGCTGTTAAGTGGGCCCTGGACTCTTTAAGGTATTATTTGCTTGGATGAAAATTCCGGTTGGAAACTGATCACTGAGCATTGGCCTGGTTAGGCCGCATTAAAAACACAAATGCTCGCAGTGGTTTCTGGCCATGCAACCGTTTGATTTTGAGGTGCTGCACAAGTCAGGGTCACAAAATTACTCTGCAGACTTTCTCTCGAGGACACCACAGGCGGTGTCTGGAGAGGGAGGGGGAAATGTCACAGTGAGGCTCTGTGACTAGAGACTCTTATTTTGTAAAAGGACTCTTATTATGACCGTGGTCTCAGAAGATACATGCATACATACAGTTTTCATACTAACATAACACATTATCTGTTTTGCGCAAATTTTAACACCAGTTAACACAGATATGTGTGTGTGACTGATTGTGTATTTAGTGTTGTTCCTGTCCTCACCATGCCCTTTTTCTTTAGTTTAACATTTACTGAGTCATTAATTTCACTATGTTAATTTATGTATTGTGTTAAGAAATCAAACAAGACCGGTAACCATGTTAAATGTTTGTTGTTTTCAATTAACCACTTGCATAATATAAATTGTCATACTTGCGTACTGGAACATTTTCCCATACCAGCAGACAAAACCCGGTCACAGTAACTGCCACCATTTTTGAAGATCTCTTTCCCGCCAATAGAAGGCACAGTGTGGGGGAGATTTGTGTTCTGTTTGATCCTTCGTTAAACATTGTTAAACATTAATAATTAATTGAGTTTGTTTTGTTTCCAATGTTTATATATTTTTGTATTATTCTAACAGTTTATCTCTTTGTTACTGTTAAATCTATTTTTTTGTCTTTCTTAAATTTCTTTATTACCTTTAATCACTAAATGGTTTAGTCCAAGTAAGAGGGGCTTAGCCTTTTTAAGAGGGCCTCTCAGTGTTGTTAGTGTGAGTTGGTTTGTAGTTGTTGCTCTGTTTTGGGTCAATTTATTGGCATAGCCAAAAGTTTGTTTGCGAATAACTTTGAACAGTTTATTTTATTTTTGTTTCGTCTTTTTGGGATTTTCACTGTAAATACCACTTGCACTCTATTGGAATAAACACCGAAATTTTGACTTCATTTTTACGCCTCCATCTGCCGGTACATTCAGAGCAGTGGTGCTGCTACTGTTTGAAACATCTTTGGGGCCTCTTTGTGGCAGTTGGCACACCTGTCTCTGTTACAAGGTCTGTAGCTAGTGACTGCAGAAAGTTAGCGACTTCTCCGCACTGTACGTCTGACCTCGCTCTGATTTTACCTGGCCTACCACTTGAGTTGCTGTTGTTCCCAATTGCTTCTACTTTGTTATAATACCACTAACAGTTGACCATGGAATATTTAGTAGTGATGAAATTTCACAAATGGACTTATTGCACAGGTGGAAAGCTACCACGGTACCATGCTTGAATTCACTGAGTTCCTGAGAGCGACCCATTCTTTCACAAATGTTTGTAGAAGCAGTCTGGATGCCTAGGTGCTTGATTTTATACAACTGTGGCCATGGAAGTGATTGGAACACCTGAATTCAATGATTTGGAGGGGTGCCCCAATACTTTTGGCAATATAGTGTAACCCCACTGCTGATGAACGGGACTCCTCCTCCACCTTACAGAGACACTTTACTGAGGAGACACACTCATGATAAACTCACCCAGCCGTCATGAGAGTGAATGTGGGAAACACTTCAGTGTACATACAGCGCCAGAGTCTGACACCTGCAGAGAAGAGATACAAGCACTGATAACTAACTGCTGACCACAAACACTGAGACAGAGAGACATATCAAAGTACTGCTACAGAATAACAGTTTACAATATTTCATAGAACTTTATTGAATTTAGCATTTTGTGTACAAAAAAAGTTTGCAACATTCCCCAATTTCACAATACAATAATAATGACATAATATCCATGCACATAGCCAGTCTGATTTTAATTGCTAATTAGAAAACATTAAAATTAATAAATAAAATAAAAACATTAAAATTGGATTCAAATATAAAACAAGTACATAAAACAAATGAACAAGTACAAATGTACATGCTGTGTATGTCTGACTGTAAAAAACCCTCTGCGGGACATAAAGTGAACAAACATGCTCTTCTGCTCAGTTCAAAGAGTCATTACATTCTTTTGAGGGAAAGATCCTTGATCACAGCTGCTGTTTGTAAACTTATTTCCCAAAGTACATTCCAATGTTCTTTAGCTAAATATATATTTCCACCATCAGTGGGTCTACATTCAAAAGAAATATGATATTTTTTATAGGTTGAAGATGCTGTGAAATATTAAAGACTGGAGCAGTGGAAGTTAAAGCATCCAAAATGTTACATAAAAGATTGGTGGACAGCAGTGGAAACTTGTATCTAAGACACTTAAACTCTGCAGAAAACTTAAATGCTTTAAAAGATTTGATGCAGTGATTGTGGTTTCAGTTATAAAGTCCCTCCCTGTTTTCCTGGCTCCTCCTCCACATCATCATAGTCTGTTATTAGAAAACAAGAGCAAAATAATTTATCAATATATGCTTTAAAAAGCATTACAAATGAACACATCAAAATTGGCAGTCAAGTTAAATGAACTATCATGATCGCAGAAATTTATATTTGAAAGTGATTATAAAAAACTAAACGTAAACGTTCAGTATAAGGTAAAAAGGTGTCAGTAACGTACCAAACATGTCACTATATTCCCTGATATTCTTCACATCATCATACTCCTCCTGAACACCCTCTGATATAAATGTTTCTATTATTAATTATATGAGTATAAATGCCACTATAATTTGACAATAAGACAATCAAATAAACAAACAAAGAAAAAAAAATGTAATTTGAGAGTAATTTGAATCCCACACCTGCTTTATCATTGGAGAATTGTCGTACAATGATGACATCATCATAATTTTCTGGCAAATCAAAAGAGACAAATAAACAAAATAATGAAAAATTAAATGCATCCATTAAATGTGCACAATTTGGGATTTTGAAACAGTGCAAATGTATAATTATGCATATAAATCTATATTGTTAAAACCTGTAAATGATAATAAGAAATAAACCTGTATCACGAGATCTCAGTCCAACAGTGATTATATCATCATAATTCTCAGGTGTGATTTGCTGCTCTTCTAAATGAGTTAACAGCAAGGAGGAAATAAACAAAAACTGCTTTTACTATACAGAGGCCCAATAGTTCATTTAATTTAGTGAAATGAGTTCAAGTCACTGACCTTTATTTGACCCTTCAGTGGTGGAGATGTCATTATAGTAGTCAGGTGAGGCTCCTCCTGCAAAATTTGCTTTAAAAAGAGTAGATGAAAGAAACAAAAGATTAAATAAATCCTTATCTGAATTATTACATGATGCTGAAAGGTTTATATAATTTAAACTCAGTAACCTGCTAAGTGAATGTTTTTAATTAATTTACTGTAACATTCATTCATTTCTGTATGTAGAAGATAAGATTTGAGTTATATTGATTTATATTTGAGTCCTCTAACCTGAAAGAAGCTCATCAGCATCTTCATACCCAGAATGCTGTTCTTCTGAAAGGACACTTCCTATTATGGAGAAGTAGATTCATCGGACACACACGTTCACAATCGAAAATCAGCCAAAATCTCCACTTCCTTTGAATCTCAACACTAACACTGTATAATTTCAGATAACATACAAAAGTCCCTCAAATGGATCTATGTGATTAACTCTACTCTCCGCTATGAATAAAGTGATTATGATCTCCTAAAATCAGACTCTATGACATTTACTCACCCCTCTGAGTGAAGAAAATCTGTCTATTAGTGGGTCTGTGATGAAGCTCCTCATAAACGGCCTCAGTCTTCGTCTTGTGTCTCCTCTTAGAGAGAGCTGTGAGTGTAGACAGACAAACCTGCTGTCAGTTCACAACACATGACTGATCACACACTGAATAAGACACAATATGACAGTCTCTGGATCTCTCCTACCTCTCCTCATCACTCTGTTCTGCTGAATCAGTATAAGCAGTGGCACTAAGAGCAGTAAGAGCAAAACTCCCAGTACAACCACAAGCACAGAGAGAGACACTGGAGGAGTTTGTGGAGGAGTGACTGATGTTGAGCGCACTGTCTGAGAAACTGGAGGAGAAGCTGATGTTGTTGTGGCAGGAGTAGTGGACACTGACAAATCTGGCAAAACAGACACATACACATTCGATTTCATGCAAATACAGAGATATTATTCAAATGACTACAATTGCTCAGTGTTTTGCTCTGACCTGCACAGGTGAGTCCAGCGTGCTCTTTGTGGGAGCAGTCAGTGTGGTTCTTCAGGGAGAGAGGACAGTCCCACAGGTGAATCTCATTCCCTCTGCACTCGACTCTGTTCAGCCACACAACACCTTCACCAGCACCAAAGACTGAATTCCCATCAGCCCTCAGTGCTGCTCCACAACCCAGCTGCCTGCAGACCACCTGAGCATCGCTGATGTCCCACAGATCAGCACAGACTGAACCCCACACAGCGTTATGATACACCTCCAGCCTCCCAGAGCACCGGCCCAAACCTCCACTCAGTCTGAGAGGAAGGCGTTCTAAATTGCACATAGAAGACAACACATTAATATCCAGAAGAGTACTATTCTGGTCACATGACTGTTATGATGTTCTTTGCCATCAAATTAACAAACGCCATCATACCTGAACACTGTCTCTGGTAGGGAGATGTAGACCATGTCAAATAGCTTTGAGGGGATTCAAGACTTTTATGTTCTGGATTCACAAGTTAGAGCATTATAAACATTATTCATTTTTGTTAATGTTTATTAATAAACATGCTAATGTTAACTAATGAAACCTTTTTGTAAAGTGTTACCAAAAAAAGGATATGTCTCCATAATGCTGACAATTTACAGTGTTGCAATGACTGTCTTTTGGCAGTGTCGCAGCTGTCAAGAGTTCAATGTGAGTAGATGACATGAAGCGGCCTGAGTTAAACTACACTGATAACAGGTGGGCATTAATTTCCCAATACAGCTGCAGATCGCAGTGAAGTTCAGTGGGATTTTTGTCCCCAAAATGATAAGCAGCAGTCATATACCTTATTTGGGGAGTATTTTAACTTATGGTGCTGCAAGCCATGCTCCTTTTGTCTCATCTGTATTTGGCACAGAATGCAATTCATACATGTTTGTGGGGTAGTGCTCAAAACAGAATTCCTTAATTTTTTTGGCTTGACCCTGAGCTTATTTGTATTCTTAGTAGTGTTTAAAAAGTTTCTGTTTAATTAATTCAGTTGCTGTTTTTATCTAGTATTAACATGGAGACCAGAAATAGGACAACGGAAGTTCGAATCTGTCATGGCAACACTTCAGGTGGAGAATATATTATACCTTACCTGAGCAGGTGATTTGGGCCACTTCATCTTCACCACAGTCATTCTGTCCCCAGGGTGAAGACGGACACTGCCACAGATTTGTATCATGTTGTCGACATTTTACTTTATCCAGCCAGTTACGAGCTGATTCCACCCTTGTTATAGAATTGGAAAAAGCACCAGATCTTCCACAGTTCAGCTCTTGACAGATCAGACTCACTGTGTCTAATTCCATCTGGTTCCAGCACACATTACCCCAGGATCCATTGTAGAAAACCTCCACATTCCCTTCACAGCCCTCAGTTAACCTGATCTCTTTAAACTCTAGATGGAAACATGAACACAACCTAATAGCTTTCATCGAACTCCATTTATTTCAACTACTGAATTTTACATATATATATGGATGACTGAAATATACCAAATAATATTTTAGATTTTAAATGTTACAAAATAGTTTTGTTTTTTAGTTGTGTTCACCTGAGCACACGACTCCTACATCCTCCTTGTGTTGACAGTCATGTTTCCCCCAGCCTGGAGAAGAGCAGTTCCACAGGGACGTCTCATTCCCCTCACACTCCACCTCATCCAGCCATATGGGTCCAGAACCAGGACCAAACCAGGCTGGTACCTGCTGGTTACTGAGGGCCACTCCACACTGCAGCTGTCTGCACACCACATGGGCATCTTTAATATCCCAGGAATCATCACACACTGTCCCCCATGAGCCGCTGTGAAAAACCTCCAGCCTCCCTGCACAGTCTCCCCCAGAACCCACCAGCCTGATGGACCCGCGACCTGATATTCAGAGAGAGAAAAACACATTATTGATCACTAACAACTGAATAATCTGCCCAATGTTGTTGTTCTCACCAAGGCAGGTGATTGACAGCTGAGCTTCACTCCCAGAGCACTGGAAGCCCGTCACACACTCATGACTGTGTTCAGGACTGGATGAAGAGGAGCCGGAGAAGTTCAGCACAGAGCCACAGCCCAGCTGTCTGCAGACCACAGAGGATTCAGTGAGACTCCAGGAGTCCAGCAGAACTCTCCTCCAGACCTGATGGATGGAAACTTCCAGCTCCCCCTCACACTGTCTCTCTCCAGACAACCGCACCAGACCATCATGAACAGCCAGAGAGGAACCTGAGGAGAAGATCTCATGTTTTACTAAAGTAAGACTTGTGTTTCAACAATATAAAATAGTGTTTATATATTATATAGAGTTTTTCAGTAGTGTGTCAAATAAGTTTACCAGAGCAAATGACTCCAACATCTCGTCCATGAGAACATTCAGCTCGACTCCATGAAGAGACGGAACATTCTGAGAGTTTTGTTTCATTCCCGTCACAATCAAACACATCAGCCCAGATTTCACCACTTCCCTCTCCAAACCAGTCTGATCCCACAACAGACACAGCAATCCCACAATTCAGCTGTCTACAGAGGACGCTGGCAGCTCTCATATCCCAGCATGCATCACACACTGAGCCCCATTCATTGAGGAACCGAAGCTCCACTCTTCCAGAACAGGAGTCTGAACCGTTTACCAGTCTGAGATCAGTGTAACCTGTGCAAAGAACTTTTGTCATTACAATGCCTATTAAAAAGAAAACATATAACATGTAAACCAATCTTGTTTGAGAAAATTCTTTACTTTATGTGTGCAATATAATGTAAAGCGTCGTCAAATATTACTTAACCATTCAGTAACAATGAAAAAAACACTTAGGGAAAGAAAGTTATATAATCAGTAAAAATAAAAACAAATAAAGAGACACTTAATATTAATACTTTACCATAGCATATCAGGCCCACATTATTGTCACTGGTGCAGTTGTGTTTGTGTGATGATGATATTAAACAGAATGAAATCTGAGACTCATTTCCTCTGCACTGAATCTCTTGTGTCCACATCTGAGCGTCTCCTTTGCCAAAAGCATCTTCTCCCAGCACCTGTACAGGAGCCCCACAGTCCAGCTCTCTACACACAACCTCTGCATCCTGCTGGTCAAAGGCAGCGTCACACACTGAGACCCACGACTGATCATCAAGTATCTCTAACCTCCCAGAGCACAGGTGAGATCCGTTAACGAGTCTGGAAGGTTTATGACCTGTTTATATTACATGAACCACAAATTATTTTTTCAACACAATACACGGCAACACAAATTCTTGGGCAACAGGTGGAAACAACAAGTGTGGAATGCAAAGCGTCATTTACCTGAACAGATGACCCCGGCATCCAAACTGTGAGTACAGACATGTATACTCCATCCTGATGATCCACAGTTCTTCAGTGTTGACTCAGATCCAGCACATAAAATAGTATTCACCCAAATTGGTCCTGATCCTGGTCCAAAATGAGCATCACTCAGAGCATCTACAGGTTCTCCACAGTCCAGCTCTCTACACACCACTGCAGCATCAGCCGAATCCCAGAAGTCATGACACACTGTTCCCCACTGACCTCTATGATGAATCTCCACTCTACCAGCACAGCGACTGTTACCACCAACCAACCGCACATTTTTTTCACCTATATGTGACAAACGAAATAAATCAGGAGACTGTGAATAAAAGTAGGATATTTAATAGATATTACTCACATATTATTTTAACTCTTACCAGCACACAGCAGCCCCTGGTCATCATCATGAGAACAGTTGTGTTTATTTGATTGTGATGTTGGACAGAGGTGAATCTGAGACTCATTTCCTCTGCACTGAATCTCTTGTGTCCACATCTGAGCGTCTCCTTTGCCAAAAGCATCTTCTCCCAGCACCTGTACAGGAGCCCCACAGTCCAGCTCTCTACACACAACCTCTGCATCCTGCTGGTCAAAGGCAGCGTCACACACTGTGTACCAGGTGTTTCCATGAAAAATCTCCACTCTTCCAGAACAGTGAGAATCTCCAACAAGCCTGACACCTTAAGCAAAAGATTTAAAAAAAAGAAGAAACTACTTATATAAACTTTATCTATTTGTGTAATTCTTGTCATTCATTTTCTAGCACAGAGAATCGTGTAAAAAAAAAGGAATGAGGTAAAATAATAATTAAATAACTAAATAATTTATCTCTCTTATATCCACTCTTTTCAACATACTGAAAGTTAATCAAGACTGGGCTTGTCGACTACCAAATTGACGAACGAACGAGCAAACGAATAAATAAATCACCATTAAATATCATGCATTACTCACACAAAAGCTTCTAGATGTCATTTTATAAAATAAAGCACATGCCACATGGACCATCAAAAAAACAAAAACAAATTCAAATTTTGTGTTATACCGATGAAAGTCCTTCTGGCTTGGACCGAATTCAGGGTGAGCAAAAAAATAAAAGAACTTTCATTTTTGGATGAACTATCCCTTTATGATTGGTAGATCATTAAAGGGGTCATGCATTGGGAAATGACAAATTTCCTTGATCATTTGATAGATCATTGTACTGTAAAAGCATTGTGTAAGAATCGGAACTCAAAAATTCCTTGTTAGTCCAAAAACAGCTTTTATTGAATCCAAGCTCAGAAAACGACTCGTTTGGAATTATGTTGCATTATAACCATTATGTAATAGTGCGATGAAAGACTGCCTCTGCACAATTAAATCAACGCCTACTTCT
Organism: Abramis brama; assembly: GCF_963993115.1. Lineage (NCBI taxonomy): Eukaryota > Metazoa > Chordata > Actinopteri > Cypriniformes > Leuciscidae > Abramis > Abramis brama. The sequence continues at coordinate 49,588,816 of NC_139966.1, read as the reverse complement.
ACATCACTGGGTCTTCGGATCCGCCCATTGGTGTGTTAGTGAGATGAGAAGAGAGATACAGGATTAATATCGATAGCTGTAATAGTAATAACGTAGTTCCATAGAGCAAGTTCCACATGTAATATGTATTTCACATGAAATATGTGGTTTGTCATTTGATGTAGGATAGTTCTGTAGTTCTGGTGTAAATAAGGGCTTATCAGTGTTGTCTGATAAAGAGCCACTTGGCTCAAACCGTCACCAGTGGTGAGAACATGAAATAAATATTTTTCTATGTTTGGAGCTATAGTGTGCCAACTTTTCCCCCCCAATTTTTTTTTTGTGGTTGAGCACCCTCATTGAGCTTTTTTACCCGTTAGATGTGTGCACTTCTGTTGAATTTATATGCAAGATGCTAGCCAATCATAGCAGTGGCCATTTACATTCAAGCCTCACAGCAGACACGCCCCTTCCAACACGCCCCTTTCATATCAGAGTGTTCAAATCAGGGTAGGAAATGGCCTTTGATTTCCAAATGATGTCAATTTTTGATGTAAAAATCATAATAACATTATCAGTGCACCTCAGGAAACATTATAAAATAATAAAAAATGCAGTTTATGACCCCTGTAATAATATATAATAAAAAAAATGGTGGGATTTGGAGCAGCTAACCTGAGCAAATGACTCCTGCATCTTTAGAGTGATCACAGTCATAAAAACCCCACTGTATTGATGCACAGTACTTCAGTGTTGATTCCGATCCAGTACATAACATAAGATTTGTCCAAATTGGTCCTGATCCTGGTCCAAAATGAGCATCACCCAGAGCATCTATAGGTTCTCCACAGTCCAGCTCTCTACACACCACTGCAGCTTCAGTCATATCCCAGTCCTCATGACACACTGTTCCCCACTGACCTCTATGAAGAACCTCCACTCTACCAGCACAGCGACTGGGACCACCAACCAGCCTTACTCTCAAATTATCTATATAATGAATAGCAAGAGCCAAGAAAAAGATATTGACAAGGGAATGCATCACACAGAGAGGAAAAAACTATTTTGAAGTTAATATGTATTCAACATTTTACGGGAATTAAATTTGATTTTACTTGCTTAAATTTGAAAAAACTGCTCAAACCTGCACACATCAGTCCAACACCGTTGTCATCGGAACAGTTCTGTTGGTGTGATGGTGATGTTGGACAGAGGTGAATCTGAGACTCATTTCCTCTGCACTGAATCTCTTGTGTCCACATCTGAGCGTCTCCTTTGCCAAAAGCATCTTCTCCCAGCACCTGTACAGGAGCACCACAGTCCAGCTCTCTACACACAACCTCTGCATCCTGCTGGTCAAAGGCAGCGTCACACACTGAGACCCACGACTGATCATCAAGTATCTCTAACCTCCCAGAGCAGCGAGAACCTCCAACCAGCCGGACTTCTGAATGAACATAAGAAAAGCTTTTGAATTAGTGAATGAAACTTACATCAGTTATTTTATTTTTCTTAACCTTTTAAAACAAAATACACATAAAACATAGGGAATTTCTTTGTAAAATGTGCCTTTTTCAAAAATAAATAAATTAACCTATATTAAAACTAAGCTACAAAAATGGCTCTTACCAAAAAAAAAAAGATTATTAATGATTTTGAATAATTATGGTTTGCTGACATCCCTGTTTTTTGTATGTTAATTAATGCATTATATACATACACTACAGTTAAAAAAATACAGTAAAAACATTTGGGTAGCACTTTATTTTACAGTCGTGTTTCACATGTACATACTGTGAATTTTTTTTAAAATCATAACTAAAAAAAAATGTTCTTGCAGGATTAACATTTATATGCTTTTGAGAACAAAATGTACCAACACTTTAGCCAAAGTTAGAGTGTTGAAATTACGGAAGCATTTGGACATGGCTAGCGGCTAACTAAATATAACAAAATATAACAGAAAAAAATCATGTAATGAGTCATGTTACCTTGGCCATGTACTGTACCTATTCTATATAAACTGTTAGAATATTCAATTATTATATAATATAATTCTTAGGCTAGGTTTTTCAATGTGGTTAGAGTAGCTACATATTGGCATCAGGGGTCGCCGACACAGTCAGAGTGGCAGTGGCAGTCAGAGGATAATATTGGAGTTGTCGGGGACACCTAGTTTAAATTAAGTCAGGTGCATACTTCCTGTAGTTATTACAATAACATGGTAATAAGGTACTAGCCCTGAACCGACCCCTAAACTTCAGTATTTGCATTCTCTGTTTGTTCTCATCTATTTTATGTCCAAATGGTAAAATAGGCATTAAGTAACAAAAAAAAAAATCTCCACTCTATATATATATGACTGCTTTTGACAGCTGTTTTTCTATAACACCACAAAACATTTAGCTTACCTGAACAAATGACTTGAGCACTCTTATTAAGACACTCGTCATGAATACTCGATTGCATGGATCCACATTTCTTAAGTGTAGACTCTGATCCATTACACATTGGATTTTTTATTAAGTTTGGTCCTGATCCAAGTCCAAACTGAGCATCACCCAGAGCATCTACAGGTTCTCCACAGTCCAGCTCTCTACACACCACTGCAGCATCAGCCAAATCCCAGCCAACTCCACACACTGTTCCCCACTGACCTCTATGAAGAACCTCCACTCTACCAGCACAGCGACTAGTACCATTTACCAGTCTCACATTCCTTTGGTCTGTAACATAGAGAGACAGAGAGCGAGAGAGTGAGAGATTGGTCTCTTGACAAATTTATGACACTAAAAATATCGCACCACCGTAACACCAAGCCATTTCAAAAGCTCTCTCATTGATTAATAAAAATGAATCATAGTTTTTGTCAAGTAGCATAAACAGACATTTTTGATTTTGCCAAAATGAAATTAAACATCTGAAATCAAAAAATAAATGAATGCAATGAGAAAACCTAATTTAAAGATTTCAATCAAATTATTAATGTAAAACTGATTTTAAAGAACCACCGGTAACACTTTATATAACTCATTTATAAATACCATTAGTCAATGATGAACTGAAAATTTACAAAACATGACTATATGTTTATAAATTATTAATAAGTGATGTACTAACATTTTATGAATGTTTTGTTAATGTTCAGTTATAAGTTATTTATAAATTATTACCTGATTGTTATTATAAAGTGTTACCCCCACCCCAACCTTTGAATTGCATTCATTTATCAGTTTACTTTATCCACTTTTTGATCGTGCAGAATCGAAAGTTCATGCTTTCAGACAGGTTTGTTGCTGATTAGTCGCTGATTTGTCTGCTTCCAAGCTCTGGTCACAAGGCTACTCTTAACAATGAATCTTATCCATCTTAATGCACAAAAAACAACAAACATTGGAAAATTAGAAAATACACTATAGGATAAGAGCACTCATACCAGCCAAATGCTGTGGTCACATGTACTCACACTCATCACACTTTGCCCAATCACTCCCAGCATGCACTCAGAAAGAGAGAGTTGGAGAGAGGCAACATAATTAAAACAGCATTTTAATAAATAATGCATTTCGAACTAACTCCTACCAGTACAAAGCAAGCCAATGTTGTGTTCACGAGAACAGTTGTGTTTGTGTGATGGTGACGTTGGACAGAGGTGAATCTGAGACTCATTTCCTCTGCACTGAATCTCTTGTGTCCACATCTGAGCGTCTCCTTTGCCAAAAGCTTCTTCTCCCAGCACCTGTACAGGAGCCCCACAGTCCAGCTCTCTACACACAACCTCTGCATCCTGCTGGTCAAAGGCAGCGTCACACACTGAAACCCACGACTGATCATCAAGTATCTCTAACCTCCCAGAGCAGCGAGAACCTCCAACCAGCCGGACTTCTAAATAAGACACAGTCAACAAAAAACAAGGCATATACAGTATATTTATATATTCATTTATGAAGATCATAATTTGTCAACTCAATTTTATTTTGGTCTTTGAATGACTGAATAGTGGAAGGTAAATAAAATTTTAATTAACCTAAGTTTTAGAAACTGATATAGACACACAAATCTCTTACACAAATATGACTTAGAATATGTAAAATAGTTTACCTGAGCAGATGACTCCAGCATCTTGACTATGATTACAATTGCGTTTATCCCAACCCAATGACCCACAATTCTTCAGTGTAGACTCTGATCCAGTACACATGACATAACTCATCCAGACTGGTCCTGATCCCAGTCCAAAATGAGCATCACTCAGAGCATCTACAGGTTCTCCACAGTCCAGCTCTCTACACACCACTGCAGCATCTTTAAGGTCCCAGAAATCATCACACACTGTTCCCCACTGACCTCTATGAAGAACCTCCACTCTACCAGCACAGCGACTGTGACCACCAACCAGCCTCACATCCACATGGACTAAATATTAAGCAGAAGCAAAAGAAAGATGAAGAAACTAGAGAGAGTGCAGGGCTGGATATCTTTAGCTATTAAAATTATATTGTATAAAGGAATTGCAAAATAGGTGCCATGCATTATTCTTTTTTCAGTCAACATGAAGGACTGAGATGTCTGTATGGTTATACACTGATGAGCTAAAACATTATGACCATTCATAGGAGAAGCAAATATCATTGATCATCTCCTAACAAGGCCACATATTAAGGTCTATTAGATGGCAAGAAAATAATAAATTCTTGTAATCAATGTGTTTGATGTAAATAGGCAGGAATAAAGATCTAAGCGAATTTGACAAGAGCGACTGCGTCAGAATATTGTGGGATACTCCCGGTCAGCATGGGTGAGAATTTACCAACAGCGGTCCGAGGAGGGACAAACCAAAAACCGGCGACAGGGTGTTGGCACCCAAGGCTCACTGATGCACAAGGGCAACGAATGCCATCCTGTCTGGTTCAAAAGAAGGTCTACCATGACACAAGTCACACAAAATGTTAATGAAGGTTAGGAGAAATGTGACAACACTCTGCTGCGTATGGGGCTGTGTAGCATCAGACCAAAAAGCGCCTACAATGGGCATGCGAGCATCGGAATTGGACCTTGGAGCCGTGGAAGAAGGTCGTCTGGTCCGATGAGTCCTGTTTTCTTTTACATCACGTGGACGGCCGTGTACGTGTTCACCGTTTACCTGGGGAAGTGATGACACCAGGATGCACTGTGGGACAACGACAAGTTTGATGCTCTGGGCAATGTTCTGCTGGGAAACTCTAGGTCAGGACATAATTGTGGACGTAATTTTGATACGTGCTACCTACCAAAATATCGTTGCAGCCTATTAAGCAGGTGGTCATGTAATGTTTTGGCTCATCTGTGTATTGCGATGATGCAGTTAACATGCAGTTAAATAGTTTGCAGCTGACCAGAGAAAATGTGTACAAAATGACAAAAATAATAATGCATGCCTCTTAGGGTTTCTGTAGAAAAAATCCTTATTATCCATTATTATTATATTATATTATCCATTTGTCATTTGAGACACCACATGACAGTCAAGCTTAATTTTAAGTAATTAAAATACAAAATAATCTTTAAAACAGTTAATCTGTTTCATTTCACGTCTACTTACCAGCTGTGATGAGTATTATAACTGAAGACAGTAAAATGAGTGTCAGGCATCTCTCCATCTCTCTCTGCTTGATTAATTCAACATCCAGTACAAGCTTCTCCGCACTGATGATACAGAAGTACAGGCGTCCTCTCTCAGCCCCCTTAATGAGAGAGAAAGAGGTTCAAAACCCTCCAATCACACTCGCTGTTACCTTATTAGACAGAACAGAGGAAATCATCAAACAACTTCAGTGACAAATCAGACCAGGCTTTTATGACTTTCTCCATATATATCTAACAGTCAGTGCTGATGAGCTCCTCCTCCCCAACCATCAAGACTGAGGGGATGCAGAAACACACACACACAGCTTATAGGAGACAGGAAACTCTCCAGTTTATTTACAGCATCAAAGCCCAACACCTGCAGAGAAGAGATAAAAGCACAGATAACTAACTCTGAACACTGTCTATTAGATATGTTAGCATGACATTAACAAGTAAGAAAAAAGCTATTAAAAATGTAAATGTTTACCAAGAGCACAGTGCACAAGTAAGCCTTTATTAAACTAACGAAAGGCAGAAAAGACCCTTAAACTACTTCTCCTTAAGTTAATTTTGTCAAAGCTTTCATATATATATGTATGTATCAAAAACATTCTTGTAACTATTGTGAAATTTACCTAATTTAACCAAAAGTGGTTTCTTTCAGGTGGCCCACAAAAACCATAATTATCAGTGAAGATAAGCATGTTGTTCACCTTGTGACCAGCAGAGAGAGCCAGTGAACTGCATTTCTGCTAAAGCACCTTGTTTTGGGTATTGATGATCCATATCGAGACACTTTAGTAAGGATGCACACACACACACACACACACCTGCCAGAGCGGGCTGCTTCTTCATCAGGACGGATTTTTGACGGATTTATCACATTAGCATTCAACCACAGAGTTACGCTAGCCGTCACTGTTGTTCTGCCTCTGGATATAGTCCAATCAGCGTGATAATATATATTTTTTTACAGTCTATGGTGATAACTGATCAAACTTTAAAACACATGAAGTTTCCAGCTATGCAAACATAACTAATGCAGCAATATTAACTTCTTAAGTAAGGAAAATTCCTTAAATTTTAAATGGACAAGAAAAAACATGTTAACTCTTTCTACAGCATGGCAAGAAGACAAGTACATAATCTCATTATATTTGATCAGTATATAATTTTTAGTATGTAGTAACTTAGTAAAAAGTATCAACCATTTTGGCATATTTTTAAAAACATGTTCACTATATCATATACTATATATCATTCACCATAGCAAGTATTTAGGCCTACAGCAGCAGCCATGGGCATGTGCGTTAAATGTGGCAATGCGTTATTCACACACAAGATGCGGCAAAACACTTCTTATTCTAAAGACAGGCGGACAAGGGAGACTATGAGCATTTTAGACTGCAGTGTGTTAGTCTTGTCTTCCAATAAATGGCAGCAAAACACATATTCCAGAAACGAGATAAGCGTCTTGTTCTTGTTTTACGGCAGGAGAGAGTGTCTCCATGTTGATCTCTTACTGGAACCAGAATTGTTCGGTTCTTTCTCATAATGAAAATTCTGTATGATTGTTTCTGGTCGAACAGAAAATTTTATTGTGGTTAAATATTTTGGTAAAAAGCCTGATATTAAACAATTTTAGCCCTATCAACAGTCATCAATATATTAATGATTGATTGAGGGCAATTATGTGAATGATGAAACAAGTGGAGTCCACCTGAAACAAAAGTGTGCAGATGTAGCATGTGAATGTTTGACACACACACACACACACACACACACACACCTGAGCATATAAGCAGCGCTGAACACCACGTCAAACTCAGAACTGTCCAGCTCTGCAGCTTTCTGAGCCATTACTGCTGCCTCTCCCAGACGAGACTCTTCACACAGAAACTGACCTGAGAGAGAGAGAGAGAGAGAGAGAGAGAGAGAGAGAGAGAGAGAGAGAGAGATCAGGATGGAAAACAACTCAAACACACCAAGCCAGAAGACCACAGGTTTAACAGTCGAAGATCAGATATACAGAACAAGCAGCCAAAAACACAGAGACGCTAGAGCAAAGAGAGTGAGAGTGGAGGATGGAGGATACGAGGCAAAATAAACCTTTGCTGCTTCAGGATTTAGTAAGATTACTGATTCATTTAAAGGTACAATATTTTTTTTTTTTTTTTTGCTTTAAAAATGGCAAAAATCACTATATCCATGTTATATATATTTTTTAATTGTGTACTTACATTATCCCGACTGTTTCCAACAACTTTCAAACCAGGAGAAATTTGTAATTTAATTCGAAGACACGGACCGTTTCTTTATTTCCGTTTTGTCACCGTCAATGGCGTCATATCCGCGTTCTCCCTGGTTTCCGCTCGTACTGCCATAGTAACCAGAGCTATGAACCAGAGCCCTCTGATAGTAACCAAGGCGACAGACGTGGACAACTCTGTAGTTCGTAATGTCTATCTGCACACTGTTGTTGTTTCGTTCAAACATTATGGACCATGGCAAGCAGACTTTGGATAAAAAAGGAGAACTAAAACGAGAATCAATATCAGCGCGGTGTTTTCGAGATGCTAGAGCTCCACATCCGAGACTTCGACCGCTCCTACATGTACTTTATTAAACAGGTGAGCACATTTACATAAAACTAATCAATGTTATATAGTTCAACAATGATAAAATGTTAGAATATGATCTGTATGTTATTCTAATGTTGATCTAGCTTACTGCTAGTCTCATACAGACAAACTAACACATAGAATAACATAAATTTCAACACATTCAAATGCAGTTTAGTGTGATAGTGTAATGTTAGACCAAGTGAAACAGCGCTGCGTTACCTCACAAGTTTAATTTGTCTAATAAACTGACCTGTGAGTAGTAATTCTGCACTTGCGTGTAGTTCGGTAGAATGAAATGTCCATATTCCATTTATATCCGCGGGACTTGCGTCGCGTGTGGAGCTGATAGCTGTCTTAGCAATCCCGACCTGCTTCATATCACAGTCATGATAAAAACATCGATGTATTTACTCATCCATAAACATTATTAGATCGGTCGGCTTGACATTGACGACAAGATCCATAATTCTTAGCAAATGTTGCGTCATCAAACTACGCCTTTGTTATTGTAAGAGGTTAGCGACCCCTAGCGGCGAAAAAAATGCTTTAACACAGTCCTGCTCTCTACACACCATCCCAGCAGCTTTTGTATCCTAGCCATCTGATTGGTTTCTCAAGGATCATCAAAGGTGTTGATCCAAGAACATGTACTTGAAATCAGGTTCACCAGCACTTGTTACTGATGTGACTGGCTTGTCGGGAACTTCTCACTCACCTTACAGTCTAGATGATCCCACAAAAGTGCAATGGGGTTAGGATCAGGTGTATCGGCCAGTCCATCCTGTCAGTCCTCCTGATGACTGCTTTGTCCCAAATAGTTTTTGCTGTGTTAGGACCACCCATTGGCCCAACGACAGAATCCAACAAGGTGGGCGAAGGTATAATGCATTTAGGTCTTTTACATGCGCTTCTGTAAAGTTTACTTAATGTATTAGAATTTAGTTTCAATTTTACTTCAGCTCCATTCTTAAAGGAGAAGTTCACTTTCAAAAAAACTTTTGCTGATAATTTACTCACCCCCATGTCATCCAAGATGTCCATGTCTTTCTTTCTTCAGTCGCAAAGAAATTAAGGTTTTTGATGAAAACATTCCAGGATTTCCCCCCATGTAATGGATTCTATTGGGACCCAAACGGTAGAAGGTCCAAATGACAGTTTAAATGCAGCTTCAAAGGGCTTTAAACGATACCAGACGATGAATAAGGGTCTTATCTAGCGAAACGATCGGTCATTTCCAAAATAAATAAAAAAGTTTAAGTTTTATAAGCACAAACGCTCGCCTTGCTCTGTTCTGTGATGCGCGTTCGTGACGTCACGTAATACGCAATTACGTTGAAAAGGTCACGCTTGACGCGTTTACAAATGTGCGGAAGGAGGACCATATACACATTTTCAAATGTATTTGTGTCAGTTTATCGTTTAAAATGCCCATTTCGTGTGCGTATCCTGGGTGTTTTAATATTAAAAAGCCAAAAAGAACATTTTCTTCAGGACAGAAATTTTTCAAGCGTGACCTTTTCAACGTAATTGCGTATTACGTGACGTCACGAACGCGCATCACAGAACAGAGCAAGGCGAGCGTTTGTGCTTATAAAACTTAAACTTTTTTATTTATTTTGGAAATGACCGATCGTTTCGCTAGATAAGACCCTTATTCATCGTCTGGTATCATTTAAAGCCCTTTGAAGCTGCACTTAAACTGTCATTTGGACCTTCTACTGTTTGGGTCCCAATAGAATCCATTACATGGGGGGAAATCCTGGAATGTTTTCATCAAAAACCTTAATTTCTTTGCGACTGAAGAAAGAAAGACATGGACATCTTGGATGACATGGGGGTGAGTAAATTATCAGCAAAAGTTTTTTTGAAAGTGAACTTCTCCTTTAATCTATCTCCAGTTCCATATCAATATAAAGTTTAGACTGAGATTATTACTAATTTTAGTTTTGTTGTTAATTTAGATATTTGATTATTCTAGTATCCCCTTACTCTTCAGTTATTCATTTATTAGGGACCCGAACGCCGGCCGGATTACGTGGATCTTCACGGACACAAACACACCAGTCTGACCTTAATCATTAGTCTTAGTTGGGATTAACTATTACCTTTTTAGTCAGTTGCCTACTTCTCGCTTGTACAAAAAAAAGTGTGGTTTATTTATGTAAACTCAGCAAAAAAAGAAACGTCCTCTGACTTTCAACTGTTTTTACTTTCAGTAAACTTAATGTGTGTAAATATTTGTATGAACACTAAAAGAGTCAACACCATAAGACATAAACTAAAAATGTTTCACAGACATGTGACTAACAGAAATAGAATAATGTGTCCCTGAATGAAGGGAGGCTCAAAATCAAAAGTACCAGTCAGTATCTGGTGTGGCCACCAGCTGCTTGAAGTACTGCAGTGCATCTCCTCCTCATGGACTGGACCAGATTTGTCAGTTCTTGCTGTGAGATGTTACCCCACTCTTCCACCAAGGCACTTGCAAGTTCCTGGACATTTCTGGGGGGAATGGCCCTAGCCCTCACCCTGCGATCCAACAGGTCCCAGACGTGCTCAATGGGATTGAGATCCGGGCTCTTCGCTGGCCATGGCAGAACACTGACATTGCTGTCATGCAGAAACTCACGCACAGAACGAGCAGTATGGCTGGTGGCATTGTCCTGCTGGAGGATCATGTCCGGATGAGCATGCATAAAGGGTACCACATGAGGGAGGAGGATGTCTTCCCTGTACCGCAAGGCATTGAGATTGCCTGCAATGACAACAAGCTCAGTCCGATGGTGATGTGATATACCGCCCCAGACCATGACGGACCCCCCACCTCCAAATCGATCCCGCTCCAGGGTACAGGCCTCGGTGTAACGCTCATTCCTTCGGCGATAAACACGAATCCGTCCATCACCCCTGGTGAGACAAAACCGTGACTCATCAGTGAAGAGCACTTTTTGCCACTCCTGTCTGGTCCAGCGAAGGTGGGTTTGTGCCCATAGGCGGCGTTGTTGCTGGTGATGTCTGGTAAGGACCTGCCTTACAACAGGCCTACAAGCCCTCAGTCCAGCCTCTCTCAGCCTATTGCGGACAGTCTGAGCACTGATGGAGGGATTGTGTGTTCCTGGTGTGACTCGGGCAGTTGTTGTGGCCATCCTGTACCTGTCACGCAGGTGTGATATTCGGATGTACCGATCCTGTGCAGGTGTTGTTACACGTGGTCTTCCACTGCGAGGATGATCAGCTGTCCTTCCTGTCTCCCTGTAGCGCTGTCTTAGGCGTCTCACAGTGCGGACATGGCAATTTATTGCCCTAGCCACATCAGCAGTCCTCATGCCTCCCTGCAGCATGCCTAATGCACGTTCACGCAGATGAGCAGGGACCCTGGGCATCTTTCTTTGGGTGTTTTTCACAGTCTGTAGACAAGTCTCTTTAGTGTCCTGCGTTTTTAGAACTGTGACCTTAAATGCCTACTCTCTGTAAGCTGTTAAGGTCTTAACGACCATTCCACAGGTGCATGTTAATTAATTAATTATGGTTAATTGAACATGCATGGAAAACATTGTTTAAACCCTTTACAATGAAGATCTGTAAAGTTATTTGGATTTTTACAACATTATTGTTGAAATACACAGTCCTGAAAAAGGGACGTTTCTTTTTTTGCTGAGTTTAGTTATTATTAACTTGCTAAGTCGTTGATAGACAGAAATGAAAAGGTCTTCAGATGATGTGCCTACTGCCTACTACTCCATTCATTCATGAGCCTTTAGTTTGACCTATCCTGGACACGTATTTGAGAAAACACCAGACTCCACCTATACTGATTTCAGAAGAATACAGAATCAATCAAATATAACAACAATTTATTTGTCAGGTAAAAATGTATCATGCCTACAACACAATTAAACAATTATAAGCCAATTCAGAAATGATAAATACACAACATCACTTGCTCAAAGATATATCTAAGAGTGAGAAACATTCCTTAACATTCCATGTTATGCTCTATACCCATGTTATTTTAATCATAAGTTGGTAGATAATGCTGTCAAAATGCTGTCTAAAATGATTTTCGCTTTCTCTGACTTTTTTTTAAATGTGGTAAATATAGGATGAATAGGAAAGATTCATCCAAAATCCAAAACCATAAGGCACTGGATCTTTAATAGCAATATAAGAAACTCCCAGTAGCTCCTATGATTTCATGAAAAGATAAAGTGGGTGTGGTCAGTGAGTCATATGGCCCCACCCCCTTTATTTGACTCCTCCCCCACATCATCATCATAGCCTGTTATTAAAAACAAAGTCAAATTCACATTCTCTGTTGTATTAATTTCATTTAGGCTTAGTTTAGTTGAGAAACATAAAAATGTATTAAAAATAAATTTAAATCTCACCTAACCGTTTTTTCCCATCTTCATTGCTGTTCTTCACATCATCATCCTCCTCCTGATCTTCCTCTGATACACATGTAAAATAAAACCACATTATAACTTGTAATACACTTTTAATACCATAGATCCCTCAGATTCTCCTCATGACAGTCTGGGTCTATTAGATTATGATGCAGTGAGATCCAGGCAGACGAGATTATGTCTTGAATTATTAAGGAATAACATATTTTATTAAAATGTAACAAATACGTTTCAATATAAGATAGAAAAGTAAATACAAGTATTAATATCCAAAAGAATTGTATCTAAAAGATAAGATCAGAGTATAGAGAAAGAAGGACCCAAAAGAAGTATAATATTTGCAGAATGAAAGGAGAAAAAAGAAAGCTCAGGAGAGAAAAGAAAGAAGAGGCAGAAGAAGAAGCCCAGAGTCTTCTGAAACGAAACATTTTATTTGCAGTGCGTAACAGGAAAGGACGAAAGTACCTATTGAAGTTCTTCTCTTTTAACCATTTAATGATGGACTCAAGACAACATGTACCCTGCAGGTCTGATTAGGTCATGGTCTAAGGGACATGGAATAATTTAATAAGCAATTGTGGTTTTGCACCTTTAAGACCTTTAAGAGAATATTGCAGATTTTGCATTATCTCATGTCTGCAGAGATGGAAAGAGACTTATTTTGATACCACGTTACATCACGTAATCAATCCTGATGGAAAATACAGACGGTCAACAGGATGAACCAATCAATGTATGAAAATATATGAAAATCAATGAACATGTAAAATAATAATCATGCAACACGACGAATATAACGATTACGCAAATAATGGTTAATGAGCATAGCAATCAATGACTAGAATTCATAAAGAAAAGATGAATAAGATGCATAGAAAGGAAATATTTATTTTAAAAAAATGAATAAAAGACATCAGTAAAAATCTTTGATCTCGGTGCATGTTTTTTTTTTTTTTAAACATACCCGTTCAGATCTCCCGTATTTTGGTATCCAAATGTTGACAGGTATGCTTAGGACAACTTTGATTAACTTTTTTTGATCCACTTCAAATGTTGACTACTAGATATAAAAAGTAATAAATAAATAATTTTATGGTACACAGGAAGATCCTTTTGTTAAATCTTAAAATACTTTCATTTAATAATAGTTGAAAGGAACTGTTTGGCCCTTTAACTGAGAGATAAAATACCTGCACTGGTGAGTGTGACGACTGTGGACATCAGAAAGATTGTCAGACAGCTCTTCCTCTTCCTCTGCTCTTCAGGACAAACTTTTCATCTGCTCTCTTAGCAATTCTGAAGAAAAAGAGACTCTTGTCTGCTTTGGTGAGAAAGATAAAGGTAGAGAGAGGGGAGGGGCTTCTGACGACCACCAATCACACTCAGTTAAACTTCAAGAGAACAGAGACAACGACAAATCAGCCAATATATCTCCATATATATCAAGAGAAAGCCACTGTTGATGAACGGGACTCCTCCTCCACCTTACAGACACTTTAATGAGGAGACACACACATGATAAAGTCACCCAGCTGTCATGAGAGTGAATGTGGGAAACACTTCAGTGTACATACAGCGCCAGAGTCTGACACCTGCAGAGAAGAGATACAAGCACTGATAACTAACTGCTGACCACAAACACTGAGAAGACAGAGAGACATACAGTATCAAAGCACTATTCCAGAATAACAATGTACAAGATTTTATATTTTTTATTGAATTTTGCATTTTGTTTACAAAAAAAACAACATTTGAAACATAATGTGTAGCAACATTCTCCAATTTCACAATGATAACAATTATAATGACTTAATATCCATGCACATAGTCATTCTGATAAACAGAAAATGTTAAAATTAATTAAAAACAATAAAATTGGACAGAAATATAAAACAAATGTATGCATGATGTGTATGTCTGACTGTAAAAAACCCTCTGCAGGACATAAAGTGAACAACATGCTCTTCTGCTCAGTTCAAAGAGTCATTACATTCTTTTGAGGGAAAGATCCTTGATCACAGCTGCTGTTTGTAAACTTATTTCCCAAAGTACATTCCAACGTTCTTTGGCAAAATATACTGTACATGTTCACCACCAGTGGGTCTACATTCAATAGGATTATGATATTTTTATAAGTTGTGAAATGTTAGAGACTGGAGCAGTGGAAGTTAAATGGTGAAGCATCTGAAATCATAATTATGTACAAACGGATTGAATGTTGGGATTTTTTTGTTCTTTTTTTTGTTCTCTCAAATTGCCATGTCTACATCATGTTTCATTGCATTGAGATCACAAAAACGTGTTTTGTATAAAAACTTTTGGAAAGAGAAGTTTAAACAGCATTTTTTCCTGTTAAACACTGATTCAATGTAATTGATTAAGTAGATTTCAATGCAAAATATTACATATGGTTACATAGGTGGATAGCAGTTAAAACGTATTTAGTATCTAAGACACTTAAACTGCAGAAAACTTAAAAGCTTTGAAAAGATTTGATGCAGTGATTGTGGTTTCATTTATAAAGTCCCTCCCTGTTTTCCTGGCTCCTCTTCCACATCATCATAGTCTGTTATTAGAAAACAAGAGCAAATTAATGTATCAATATATGCAACACATCAATATTGACAATCAAGTTAAATGAGCTATCATAATCACAGAAATTGATATTATAAAGCAATTCTAAAAATTAAACAAATTCAGTGTAAGGTAAAAAGGTGCCAGTAACATACCAAACATGTCACTCATATATTCCCTGATATTCTTCACATCATCATACTCCTCCTGAACATCCTCTATTATGAATGTGTCCATTATTAATTACATAAGTTTAAATGCAACTATAATTTGAAGACAAACAAACAAACAAACAAAATTTAAGAGAGTAATTTGAATCCCACACCTGCTTTATCATTGGAGAATTGTTGTACAATGATGACATCATCATAGTTTTCTGGCAAGTCAAAAGAGACAAATACACAAAATAATGAAAAATTAAATGCATCCATTAAATGTGCAAAATTTTGGATTTTGAAACTGTGCCTATGTATAATTAACTAAACCCTTATTAAATAAAATATAATTAAATAAAACCTGTAGAAATGATAATAAGAAATAAACCTGTATCACGAGATCTCAGTCCAACAGTGATTATATCATCATAATTCTCAGGTGTGATTTGCTGTTCTTCTAAATGAGTTAACAGCAAGGAGGAAATAAACAAAAACTGCTTTAACTATTCAGAGGTCCAATAGTTCGTTTAATTTAGTGAAATCAGTTAAAGTCACTGACCTTTATTTGACCCTTCAGTGGTGGTGATGTCATTATAGTAGTCAGGTGCGGCTCCTTCTGCAAAATTTGCTTTAAAAAGAGTAGATGAAAGAAAAAAAAAATCAATAAATCCTTCTCTGAATTATTATGGGCTGAAGAGTTTACATAATTTAAACTCCGTAACCTGCTAAGTGAATGTTTTTAATTAATTTAACATCCATTCATTTCTGTATGTAGAAGATAAGATTTGAGTTATATTGATTTATACTTGAGTCCTCTAACCTGAAAGAAGCTCATCAGCATCTTCATACCCAGAATGCTGTTCTTCAGAGAGGACACTTCCTATTATACAGAAGTAGATTCATCAGACACACACGTTCACAATCGTAAATCAGCCAAAATCCCCACTTCCTTTGAATCTCAACACTAACACTGTATATCTTTCAGATAACACACAATAGTAAATGGATCTTTGTGATTTATTCTACTCTCCCCTATTAATGAAGTGATTATGATCTCCTCAAATCAGACTCTATGACATTTACTCACCCCTCTGAGTAAAGAAACTCTGTCTATTAGTGGGTCTGTGATGAATCTCCTCATAAACGGCCTCAGTCGTTGTTCTGTGTCTCCTCTTAGAGAGAGCTGTGAGTGTAGACAGACAAACCTGCTGTCAGTTCACAACACATGACTGATCACACACTGAATAACACACAATATGACAGTCTCTGGATCTCTCCTACCTCTCCTCATCACTCTGTTCTGCTGAATCAGTATAAGCAGTGGCACTAAGAGCAGTAAGAGCAAAACTCCCAGTACAACCACAAGCACAGAGAGAGACACTGGAGGAGTTTGTGGAGGAGTGACTGATGTTGAGCGCACTGTCTGAGAAACTGGAGGAGAAGCTGATGCTGTTGTGGCAGGAGTAGTGGACACTGACAAATCTGGCAAAACAGACACAAACACATTCGATTTCATGCAAATACAGAGATATTATTCAAATGACTACAATTGCTCAGTGTTTTGCTCTGACCTGCACAGGTGAGTCCAGCGTGCTCTTTGTGGGAGCAGTCAGTGTGGTTCTTCAGGGAGAGAGGACAGTCCCACAGGTGAATCTCATTCCCTCTGCACTCGACTCTGTTCAGCCACACAACACCTTCACCAGCACCAAAGACTGAATTCCCATCAGCCCTCAGTGCTGCTCCACAACCCAGCTGCCTGCAGACCACCTGAGCATCGCTGATGTCCCACAGATCAGCACAGACTGAACCCCACACAGCGTTATGATACACCTCCAGCCTCCCAGAGCACCGGCCCAAACCTCCACTCAGTCTGAGAGGAACATGATCTAAATCACACACACCAACCATCAATGACCAGCTTCAGCACAACATTTACAACAAAACACACACTGGTCTATGATTAGATTTATGAAATTGATCCATCCATCCTTCAAAGTGCTCATCATCTGTAGGGTCACAGAGATGCTGGAGCCTATCCAAGCATCTCGGACCGCAGATGGGGAACGCCCTGGACAGATGGCCAGTCCATCACAGGGCTTCATATACTCGCTCACACTTGAGGGCAATTTATTGTGTCCAATTCATATGCTGCATGTCTTTGGATTGTGGGGGTAATCCACTCAGACACGGGGAGAACATGATAACATAAAAAAAAACAGGGTAACATTTTTTTTTTGTGTGCAAATTTGTCAAAAAAACGTACTTGAACACCGTCTCTGTTGAGGAGATGGTGAGGTTGAACATATCAGACGACTCCGAGGAGACTCAGAACTTTCCTCCACTAAGAATAAAACATGAGAAAATGAATAAAACTGAAGTGAAAATTAGGATATAAAAGCAATAATATCTATGTTAAACGTATTAAGAATTCCACTTCAGCTCAGTTTAGTTTTTCAGAAACATGAGTTTACTCTCCACATTAGATATAAATATTGTATTTAAAGAAACATGACTACTGAGACCATCTTAGGTCATTTAAATATCCTCTCACTTGAGCAGGTGATCTTGACCACTTCATCTTTATTACAGTAATTCTCTCCCCAGGGTGAAGACGGACACTGCCATAGTGTGGAGTCATGTGGTCGACATGATACTATATCCAGCCAGTTAGGAGCTGATTCCAGTCTTGGTGTAGAAGAGGATTCAACACCAGATCTTCCACAGTTCAGCTCTTGACAGATCAGACTCGCTGTGTCTCTGTCCATCTGGTTCCAGCACACATTACCCCAGGATCCATTGTAGAAAACCTCCACATTCCCTTCACAGCCCTCAGTTAACCTGATCTCTTTAAACTCTAAACATGCAAAAGGATGAGAATCAACTTTAACTTTCATCCAACCCCAATACATTTCTATCACTGAATGACTGACTGAAATATCTGTAAAAAACTTTTTGGATTTTAAATGTTACTGAATAACACATTTTTCACACTAGTGTACCGTTTACCTGAGCACACGACTCCTACATCCTCCTTGTGTTGACAGTCATGTTTCCCCCAGCCTGGAGAAGAGCAGTTCCACAGGGACATCTCATTCCCCTCACACTCCACCTCATCCAGCCATATGGGTCCAGAACCAGGACCAAACCAGGCTGGTACCTGCTGGTTACTGAGGGCCACTCCACACTGCAGCTGTCTGCACACCACATGGGCATCTTTAATATCCCAGGAGTCATCACACACTGTCCCCCATGAGCCGCTGTGAAAAACCTCCAGCCTCCCTGCACAGTCTCCCCCAGAACCCACCAGCCTGATGGACCCGCGACCTGATATTCAGAGAGAGAAAAACACATTATTGATCACTAACAACTGAAGAATCTGCCCAGATGTTGTTGTTCTCACCAAGGCAGGTGATTGACAGCTGTTGTGTGGAGCTGCAGTGGAGAGTTTGTGGAGAGCTGCAGTTCCCCAGATGAGCTTCACTCCCAGAGCACTGGAAGCCCGTCACACACTCATGACTGTGTTCAGGACTGGATGAAGAGGAGCCGGAGAAGTTCAGCACAGAGCCACAGCCCAGCTGTCTGCAGACCACAGAGGATTCAGTGAGACTCCAGGAGTCCAGCAGAACTCTCCTCCAGACCTGATGGATGGAAACTTCCAGCTCCCCCTCACACTGTCTCTCTCCAGACAACCGCACCAGACCGTCATGAACAGCCAGAGAGGAATCTGAGGAGAAGATCTCATGTTTTACTAAAATAAGAATTGTGTTTTAACATGGTGAAAAAGAGCATAATGCTCTGAGTGTCAAATATAATTTTACCAGAGCAGAGGACTCCAACATCTCGTCCATGAGAACATTCAGCTCGACTCCATGAAGAGACGGAACATTCTGAGAGTTTTGTTTCATTCCCATCACAATCAAACACATCAGCCCAGATTTCACCACTTCCCTCTCCAAACCAGTCTGATCCCACAACAGACACAGCAATCCCACAATTCAGCTGTCTACAGAGGACACTGGCAGCTCTCATATCCCAGCATGCATCACACACTGAGCCCCATTCATTGAGGAACCGAAGCTCCACTCTTCCAGAACAAGAGTCTGAACCATTCATCAGTTTAGCATCTGTGTAACCTGAATAGAGAACATAGAGGTTAAAATAAAGTATAATTCAGCTGATAGAGAATATATACTGTTTTAAATACAGAGACACTGAATATTTATAATTTACCAGAACAGATCAGACCAACATTATAGTCACTGGTACAGCTTTGTTTGTGTGATAATGAAATTGAGCAAAATGAAATCTGAGACTCATTTCCTCTGCACTGAATCTCTTGTGTCCACATCTGAGCGTCTCCTTTTCCAAAAGCATCTTCTCCCAGCACCTGTACAGGAGCCCCACAGTCCAGCTCTCTACACACAACCTCTGCATCCTGCTGGTCAAAGGCAGCGTCACACACTGAAACCCACGACTGATCATCAAGTATCTCTAACCTCCCAGAGCACAGGTGAGATCCATTAACGAGTCTGGAAGCTTGATGACCTGTTAATATTACAGAAATGACAGTGCACAGTAGACAAAAACAAATGCTTAATAGTTAAATACAATAAACATACAAATAGTTTTCCAAACAAAATATTCTTTATGTCACAACGAATTAATGGACAATCAGTTAAATTATTCACCCAAACAGATGACACCGGCATCATAACTGTGAGTACAGGCAAGTACTTTCCATCCTGTTGACCCACAGTTCTTCAGTGTAGACTCTGATCCAGTGCACATGACTAAACTCATCCAGATTGGTCCTGATCCTTGTCCAAAATGAGCATCACCCAGAGCATCTACAGGTTCTCCACAGTCCAGCTCTCTACACACCACTGCAGCATCAGCCATATCCCAGAAAAAACCACACACTGTTCCCCACTGACCTCTATGAAGAACCTCCACTCTACCAGCACAGCGACTGTGACCACCAACCAGCCTCACATTCTTTTTATCTAAGTGACAGAAAAATACAGATAGAGACTGTGATTGCATCTCCGTAAGCACACTAGTTCAGTATATTGTGTACACAAATTCGGCACTGGTAAAGCACACTGGCTCACTACACATTTGGACACTGATTTTTCAATTCCCGGTGATATGAAGTGATTGTGTCATAAAACATCACCACTGGTATTTATTAACAACACACATAACATCTTTCTGACATTTTTATGCTGTTTAAAGTATGTTATGATATATACTTTGATTGTTGTTATATATATCTGAAACATTTTAGCCAAATTTTAATTATAAATATGTACTACACTGTTCACTATCTACTGATGTTTATACTGACATATAATTAAATAACGATTTGTCTTTACAAATCTTCCATCCCATGTCATGATGATATTGTGTTGATATTGTGTTGGTTTGTGCGATTTGTTTTGCACTTAACAGAATTTCCATTAAGGGGAACGTAGTGAGCATCTAGTTTTTGAAGTGCATTGTGGGATTTTTAGAGAGCGAACATTCCAGTGAACTTGAAGGATTTTGTGATTGAGACAGACCTTAAAATGGCTGGCTCCTTGGTCAGTGTTTCTGACTGTGAAATATGAAGCTGACTGAGATGCACCCTAATAGTAAAAGGTATGATATTACTATATTCTTTTAACTCACCAGCACAGATCAGCCCCTGGTAATTATCATGTGAACAGCTGTTTTTGTGTAAGGATGTTGGACAGAGGTGAATCTGAGACTCATTTCCTCTGCACTGAATCTCGTGTCCACATCTGAGCGTCTCCTTTGCCAAAAGCTTCTTCTCCCAGCACCTGTACAGGAGCCCCACAGTCCAGCTCTCTACACACAACCTCTGCATCCTGCTGGTCAAAGGCAGCGTCACACACTGAAACCCACGACTGATCATCAAGTATCTCTAACCTCCCAGAGCAACTCGAGTTTCCAATAAGCCTGACACCTGAAGTAGCAAGAGATAAGAAATGTTTAACTTTTGTTTATCTAACGGTGTGTAATTATTGTTGTTTTTCTACCATAAAGCACCAATTATTAATGTGAAAGGATTAAAATAGTCAAATTACTCAATCATTCATGTCAATCCATATCATCTGACTTTCATTTTTATGGAACATAAAAGGGGAATTTTACAGAATATCCTGGTAGTCTTTTCAATATAATGAAAGTAAAAAACATTGTGTGCTCTACAGAACAAAGTCATAGAGATTTGAAAAGACACAAAGTAAATGATGACTGATTTTTTATTTTTGGTTGAACTTTCCCTTTAAGGCAGTTGAATTATCAGTGATGTAAAAACAGTGCAGGGTTTGAAGCAGTTTACCTGAGCAGATTACTCCTGCATCTTTTGTATGATCACAGACATAAACCCCCCAATATATTGTTCCACAGTTCTTCAGTGTAGATTCTGATCCCGAACATAACGTGCGATTTGTCCAGATTGGTCCTGATCCTGGTCCAAAATGAGCATCACGCAGAGCATCTACAGGTTCTCCACAGTCCATCTCTCTACACACCACTGCAGCATCAGGCATATCCCAACCAGCACCACACACTGTTCCCCACTGACCTCTATGAAGAACCTCCACTCTACCAGCACAGCGACTGTGACCATCAACCAGCCTTACTCTCAAATTGTCTATAAAATAAATAAAGAGGGAGTAAAGACATATGGACAAAATGAAAGAATGAGGAAAAAAGTATCACAATAAGAGAAAAAACTATGATAAAATGTACTAATATTTAGTGTAGATTTTGGGAACATTACATTTGAATTCAGTTTATTTAAAAAAAGGCTCAAACCTGCACACACCAGTCCAACATAATTTTCATGAGAACAGTTGTTTTCATGTGATGGTGATGTTGGACAGAAGTGAATCTGAGACTCATTTCCTCTACACTGAATCTCTTGTGTCCACATCTGAGCGTCTCCTTTGCCAAAAGCATCTTCTCCCAGCACCTGTACAGGAGCCCCACAGTCCAGCTCTCTACACACAACCTCTGCATCCTGCTGGTCAAAGGCAGCGTCACACACTGAAACCCACGACTGATCATCAAGTATCTCTAACCTCCCAGAGCAGCGAGAACCTCCAACCAGCCGTACTTCTGAAAGAACAACACAAGAAAAAACTAAATTTAAAGTTAGAGAACTTCAATAATGAGTCAGTCATATAATTAATATATCAATAAACGAGAAATAATATTTTCCTTTATCTTCTGAAATAAAATATATTTATTATGAAAACATATACATGTCAGCAAAACTTTTTCCCAGTCCAAAAGGACTTGAAAGTAACCTACAAAAACAGCTCATATACAAAACAGTGTATAGTTATTGTTACTGTAAAAATCCAAATGCATTACATGGCTGCCCACATTTCAACATTTTCATGTCAACAATGTCTATGAATGAATCCTATCAGGGAATTACATTAGAATGTAGAGTTAGAAACAAGCTTCTAAATTTTATTTTTAACAAGGTCTCTGATTATTACAGTCTGACCTTAACAGTTTGTGCTGTCAAAAAGAAGCTGAAAAATGAAATTGTGACTGCTTTTGGTGCAATTGTTTTGGTGCATTAAGACAGGATTTTTAGCTTTAGCTTACCTGAACAAATGACTTGAGCGCTCTTATCAAGACACACATCAAGATCAGTTGGTTGTATGAATCCACATTTCTTAAGTGCAGACTCTGTTCCAGTACACATTGCATTTTTCATCCAAAACGGTTTTGATCCCAGTCCAAAATGAGCATCTACAGGTTCTCCACAGTCCAGCTCTCTACACACCACTGCAGCATCAGCCAAATCCCAACCAGCTCCACACACTGTTCCCCACTGACCTCTATGAAGAACCTCCACTGTACCAGCACAGCGACTGCTGCCATTTACCAGTCTCACATTTATTATGTCTATGAATGTAAGAGAAAAGGCTATTGTAAATAAAAAATGTTATAATAAAATGAAATGAAATGTGCTTTGTTGTACTTTGAACTGTTACCAGTACACAGCAAACCAATGTTGTGCTCATGTGAACAGTTGTTTTCATCTAATGGTGATGTTTCACAGAGGTGAATCTGAGACTCATTTCCTCTGCACTGAATCTCTTGTGTCCACATCTGAGCGTCTCCTTTGCCAAAAGCATCTTCTCCCAGCACCTGTACAGGAGCCCCACAGTCCAGCTCTCTACACACAACCTCTGCATCCTGCTGGTCAAAGGCAGCGTCACACACTGAAACCCACGACTGATCATCAAGTATCTCTAACCTCCCAGAGCAGCGAGAACCTCCAACCAGCCGGACTCCTGAATAAGACAACAGATCAACAAAAGCATGGCTTATTTATGGGGCTTCAAGATAATGATTTGTACATCAAAGCCATTTTATTTTTAGTCTTATAATGAATAAAGTAAAAACACAAAAGAAAACCACAACAAATATAAATATAAAATGTATTTATTATTGAAGTCAACATTTTAAAACTTCTTTAAAAATTAGAAGCCAATCTGGAAGTCCATATGAATTTTAATATGTAAAATACTTTACCTGAGCAAATGACTCCAGCATCTCTACTATGATCACAGTTGTTTTTACCCCATCCTGATGATCCACAGTTTATCAGTGTAGACTCTGATCCAGTACACGTGACACCACTCAGCCAGATTGGTCCTGATCCTGGTCCAAAATGAGCATCACCCAGAGCATCTACAGGTTCTCCACAGTCCAGCTCTCTACACACCACTGCAGCATCAGCCAAATCCCAGAAATCATCACACACTGTTCCCCACTGACCTCTATGAAGAACCTCCACTCTACCAGCACAGCGACTGTGACCACCAACCAGCCTCACATCCATACGGTCTAAATATTAAGCAGTAATAATGAGAGATGAAAGATGAAGGGATGAGAGTAGAGTTCAATTTACAGCAATACAAAGTGGGACAACTGGGAAAATGGGACACATACGTCTGAGTATTTAAAATGAATATTCAGAGTTCAATACAAGTTTAGCTCAATCAACATCATAGGTGTGTTGATTAACAAAAAAAATATTATGATGCCCTTTTAAAAAAAAAAGTAGGGTTTCAATTATCCTAAAATGCATTATTGTTTCAGCTGTAAATAGTTAAAAACAATTACAGGGTTTATACCATTATGTTGTCATGGAAACAAAGTTTAAAACTGGAAATAACATTGCACAGAAAAGGTTAGTAAGCAATTTTCTCCACGCTAAAATCCTGTTAACACAAATTTGTTTACGTCTTGTTTCTGTTATTGAGACCGTGAGTATTTTAAAGTTTATAGAAACCCTATTTTTTTTAAAGGGGGGACAAGAAGAAATGTATTATTTAAGTAAAAAAATATTTCACAAATTATGTTGATTGAGCTTAAACTATATTAAACCTGGTGTATTATTTTAATATATATTTTTCCCTCTACATAGTTCTTCTGTAGCTGAGGTCTTGGCATTGTTTAAGAGACTAACATTGTAACCCTATAAAAGGCCTTTAGTTTTTTTTTCTTTCTTTCATGATCACAACTTCTTGACATAACATAATACAGCATTTATCCTGCTGGATTATGAATGAGTGATTATTTTTCTTTTTTTTATAAAAATGTTAATGGGACTTGCTCAAGCTAACATGTCTGTCACTAATATTTCCAAATCAATATTTATCAAATCAGAACTCCAAATGTGTGATCAATTTTACGGCCACCCAACTCGAGGGACAGAGATGCCTGCATGGTTATAGAATAATGTTTGACACATGGCGATTAAATCGTTTTCAACCAGAGAAAAGGTGATCAATGTATGACTTTTTAGATAACAGAAGATTGAGACAACATTTACAATGTTGATATCACATGACAAATTTAATTGCAATCAAAAGACAACAAGACAAAAAAACTACAATAATGACCTCTTAGGGTTTCAATTAATAAATATTAATATTGTTTTGATAATGATATACTCTATTGAATAAAAAAGACACTCATGTAAAACTTATTTATAGCTCTTTATAAATTGGAGAGAGAAAGAGAAAGAGATAAACTGCCTGTTAAACACAGGAGCACATTCAATATATTGTGACAATGCAATTACACAGGCATCTAAAAAAACACATTACAGTATAGTTTAATTTTAAGATCTTAAATAACATAGCCCTTAAAAAAACCCCCAAAAAACTCTTTAATTTCATGTGTACTTACCAGCTGTGATGAGTATTATAACTGAAGACAGTAAAATGAGTGTTGGGCATCTCTCCATCTCTCTCTACTTGATTAATTCAACATCCAGTACAAGCTTCTCCGCACTGATGATACAGAAGTACAGGCGTCCTCTCTCAGCCCTCTTAATGAGAGAGAAAGAGGTTCAAAACCCTCCAATCACACTCGCTGTTACCTTATTAGACAGAACAGAGGAAATCATCAAACAACTTCAGTGACAAATCAGACGAGGCTTTTATGATTTTCTCCATACAGTATATACTGTATATATAACTGTCAAGGCTGATGAGCTCCTCCTCCCCACCCATCAAGACTGAGGGGATGCAGAAACACACACAAACACACACAAACACACACACACACACACGGCTTACAGGAGACAGGAAACTATCCAGTTTATTTACAGCATCAAAACCCAACACCTGCAGAGAAGAGATAAAAGCACAGATAACTAACTCTGAACACTGTCTATTAGATATGTTAGCATGACATTAACAAGTAACAAAAAAGCCATTAAAAATGTAAATGTTAACCAAGAGCACAGTGCACAAGTAAGCCTTTATTAAACTAACGAAAGGCAGAAAATACCCTTAAACTACTTCTCCTTAAGTTAATTTTGTCAAAGCTTTCATATATATGTATGTATCAAAAACATTCTTGAACTATTGTGAAATTTACCTAATTTAACCAAAAGTGTTTTTTTTCAGGTGGCCCACAAAAACCATAATTATCAGTGAAGATAAGCATGGTTTTCACCTTGTGACCAGCAGAGAGAGCCAGTGAACTGCATTTCTGTTAAAACACCTTGTTTTGCAAAATCATACTTCCACAGAAGTGACAGGCATTGTATATTTGATAAGGGGTGGGTGGATCCATATTGAGACACTTCTGTAAGGATGCACCATAGACAGTATAAGAAAGGGATGCACACACACACACACACACACACACACATCTGCCAGAGCGGACTGCTTCTTCATCAGGACGGATTTTTGACGGATTTATCACATAAGCATTCAACCACAGAGTTACGCTAGCCGTCACTGTTGTTCTGTCTCTGGATATAGTCCAATCAGCGTGATAATATTTTTACAGTCTGTGGATAACTGATCAAACTTTAAAACACATGGAGTTTCCAGCTATGCAAACATAACTAATGCAGCAATATTAACTTCTAAAGTAAGGAAAATTCCTTAAAATTGAAATGGACAGAAGAAAAAACTTACTCGGTTACTAACGTAACCTCTGTTCTCTCTAGAGAGGGAACGAGTACTGCGCAATATCTTACACTATGGGGAAATCTCTTTTCCGCGAGATACCGAAGCCAGAAATTATCCTTCTCAGCCAGGAAATTATTTTGGAATAATGTAAAACGCGTTGCAGCAGCATGCAGACATAGGCAAGATGGCTTGCGTGCCTATTGGCTGCCCTGCGGCAACTGCAGCAGCCTATCAAGAGGCCCCATCGTGACGCCAGAACCAAAGGGGGCGCTTTGCGCCCACTACGTTATGTCCCGCCGAAACAGGCGTGGTCTGGGCCTATAAATATAGCTCGACAGGCTGGTAATCTGGTTTTTCATCGCCGAAGCGAACCAGAGCGTGTTGCAGGCACGGCAAAGATACGCACTCGTTCTCGCTCTAGAGAGAACCGAGGTTACGTTAGTAACCGAGTAAGTTCTCTTACGAGAGGTTCTCTCGAACTGCGTAATATCTTACGCTATGGGGAACACAGTGTAAAACGCCGTGCATGCTGAGATCCAATACCAAAATCCCAAGGGCAAGCGCTCATATAGTACATGACCATCAGGGACTCACAGAGAGTACAGGAAGAGAGGCTAGAATAGCATCATTCCTGTAATAAACAGCATCCTATAAGGAGCAATTATATTGATAGTGTTCCACACAGCCAGGGCAAAAAAACTGATGAATGGTCAAAACGGCCTGGTCTGATGAATATTTTGGGTCTTACACACTGCCCATAGAGTTGCATGATCGATCAGCGAGCATCGCTCAAGCAGTTTCAGTAATCTGGGCCGATAGCATCGGGGCAGACAGTACTGATCCATTAGACCGAAAGCAGCCTAGCCTGCAAGGCAGGAACCTCTAGGTTATAAAACCTTATAAATGTAGACGGGGAGGCCCAGCCTGCCGCCATACAGATATCTTGCAAGGCAATCCCACTAGACCAAGCCCACAACGAGGCCATGCCTCTTGTGGAGTGCGCTCTGACACCTAACGGGCACTGCAGGTGTTACCGGTTTCAAATATATAGTAACGGCAGTAACAAAAAGATTATTTTTGTTTTACAGGGGTTCACTACTTTCACCTCTTGATGTCAGCCTGGAAAACAGAATCAGTTGATTAGTGAAAGAAAGAGCGAACCGCCATCTTCAGATCCAAATCTCAATATCTATTTATTTACAATTGTATCAAATCAGGGTATTAAACAGTAACATTCCCTTAATGTAACCATGTTTCAGTTTGTTAATGTCAATTTAAACATGTCAATAAAGTTCTCTTCATATATCAGTGTTCCTCTTTAAAACTCACATTCACAAAATACTGTCTTTGCAAAAATAAACATCACTCTCTTTAAAGTGCAATAATATCACAAGGATAAATCATGCTTGTAGCTATATAGTTATATATATTTATGGTTATTTGTTTTCTATTAAAATTCAGAAATGCATCATCTCACTAATGCAATTATGTGAATTAAACACTCTCTGGCTGTAAATGAATATTTAAATGACTTCAGAGTCACAACATGAATAATACACATAGGGAAAACTGTTCAACTCATTGTTAAACACAGATCAGACAGCTAACTGCTGCTGTAACTTCAGTATTAAATCTCTTTTAAGTTTTAAACAACGTATCTCTCTTCTATTAACCTTTACAGAATATTTATAACATGTCAGGATACCCAAAAACTCGAAATAAAGCCTTACTAGAGAGTGAGGACACTAATACACCGTCTCCCACATTCAGAGTCTCAATACACTCGCGTGTAACAGCCGCGAGCGCCATTGTTTACGCAAGCTTTCTTCCGCGATTATAAACGCGGCTCTCTCACTCGGCTTTACACATCAAACATTCAATAACAAACTCATCACAGTTATAATATATCTCTTACACTTTAGGAGGAAACAGTCCTTATTGTCTTTTTTTATTTACGGAGTACGAACCTGGAAAACAGAATCAGTTGATTAGTGAAAGAAAGAGCGAACCGCCATCTTCAGATCCAAATCTCAATATGAGAGAAAAGGGAAGCGTCTGTCACTTTAGGCGGCGCGGTGCAACAATACTCGCACTTTGGTTCCGGTTTCTTTGGTTCCCCCCTAATTAATATTGTTCAATACAATAAAAGTTGCGATTCTAATGAATGCTTTCAGATATTATAATGACATATATATCATATAAAATATTAATTGTGTTACCACATAAAGGTGTATCACACACTCCCCAACAAATAAAAGTGGCTCCTGACACAAGATATTCTGAACAATTTCACTCTGAACATTCACACATTTTTTTTTTCAAAACAAAATATTTCAAATATTTCAACTCTTAATTAATGTAACCTATCTGTCTAATAAGGTGTGTGCTAGATATCATTGGAGTATAGAATGTATGTATGTATGTAATTGTCTTTCATGGCTTCTCATCCACAGTGAGCTGGGTACACTACAGGTAGGTACGGATATGGTGGCATGGACAGGGGTTGGAAGTGGTGGAGGTATGACCTACTGAGACATTGGTAAGTACGCGGTACTTGCTGGATTTCAACTGCGCTCACAGTGGGCTGTGGGTGATAAGCGGGTTGACCCAGGGATGGGTAAGTAAACACACATTTCGGCCGTCTCTCTCTCATAGACTGTCTCAGTGGGACCTGATGTTCAGGCTGTGGTGTGAGGACGTCCTCTTGATGGACAGCATACAGTTCCTCTTGAACAGTTCCAGGTTGCTGTTGCTCCACACCCTGTTCATCCTCACTGGATGTCTCCTGTCCCTCGTCTCTAACACTTTCCCTGTCCTGTTCAGGTTCTGCATAACTCATTTCTCCCAGGTGTGTCTCACTCTGGTCGGATCTGTTTTGGCAGTCAGGATTCACCTGCGGCACAGGTAAATAACTCCCAGCTCTTAGCTTTTCCATCGGCATTCGCAACCAGTAACGAGGCACGCTTTCCTCTTCCTCAGGGTCACTTAATTCTGGGTCCTGTGTCTCGTGTATGGGTTTTGGGATGTCTGAGGCTCTCTTCTTTCGCTTTTGTGACTCAGCTGTGTTGGTCGTCGGGTTCTGAGGTGGCTCTACAGGTAGATCGTTGACTTGCAACAGGAGGTTCCTGTGTAGAGTGCGAACTGGTCGGCCTCCCGCCTCTGGGCTTACTTTGTAGACAGGATTATCTCCAACCTGTTCTCTCACAATGTAGATAATCTGCTCCCAGTACGGTCTAAGCTTTCCAGGCCCCCCTCGTTCACTCAGATTGCGTACCAGGACTCTGTCCCCAGGCTGAAGAACAACACCTCTGCTTCGTTTATCATAGTATGTCTTGCCTTTAGAGCTGGACTTTCGACTGTTTGAGTCTGCTATTCTGTATGCCTCCACCATTTTTCCAGCCCATTTCTCAGCATATCCTTTTGGTCCATTCGTTTCAGCTCCCTTATCTGTCATGAGACCGAAGAGGATGTCCACTGGTAGACGAGGATGTCGGCCATACAGCAAATAGTGTGGGGAGAAACCTGTGGCCTCGTGCCTTGTACAATTGTATGCCTGGAGTACATGGGGTAGGTGGTCTTTCCAATTCTCTTTCTCTTTCTCTCCCAAGGTGCGGAGCATCTGCAACAACGTGCGATTGAACCTTTCTGCAGGATTGCCCTGGGGGTGATACGGAGAAGTTCTTGAGTGGGCGACACCAGCTAAGTGCCTGAGAGTTCTGAAGAGTTCATTCTCAAACTCCCGACCCTGGTCATGGTGTAGTTTGGCCGGGTACCCGAATCTGGGAATGAAATCATTGAAAAGTCTGTCAGCAGCCGTCTTGCCAGCCTTGTTCCTGGTGGGGTAAGCTTGTGCAAATCGGGTAAAGTGATCAACCACAACCAGGATATACTCGTATCCACCTCGGCAGGCTTCCAGGTGAAGGAAATCGATACACACCAACTCAAGGGGCGAATTTGATGTAATACTTCCCATTGGTGCTCTTTCATGTGTGGCTGGCTTCTTCTGCTTAATGCAAGAGCACTTTCTGGTCACATACTCCTCTATATCTCTTTTCATGAAAGGCCAGTAGAACCGCTCCCTTGCTAGG
This sequence comes from Abramis brama, assembly GCF_963993115.1. NCBI lineage: Eukaryota > Metazoa > Chordata > Actinopteri > Cypriniformes > Leuciscidae > Abramis > Abramis brama. Next base: position 49,557,915 of record NC_139966.1, on the reverse strand, counting down.
GTCAGAACTTTTTCAACGCCAACATGGCACATGTTGTTATGCAGCTGGGTGAGTACTGTTCGTTTGTAGGTGCCGGGCAGGACCAGTTGTTGTCGACCTGCACTCTTCCTGTAGAGAAGGTCATTCTCTATGTGTAATCTGCTCCACTCTCTTAACAGCCTCCTTGCGTGTGTGTCCATTCTCTCTTTGTCATCCTCTGTTGGTGGTGTGTCGTTTTCCTTCAGCGCCATCACTTTCCCAATAGCGGGGTCTTTTCTTTGTTCCCTCACAAGCTCATCATGACTGACTTCCGGCAGAGTCTCAACTTGAGATTGGCTTTCGGATGTTAGGTTGAGGGCTGCCACCCAGGCCACATCTCCTTGTTGTGCTCTCCGGCTTCCTTCCCATACAGCACATACCGCCTCCTCCGATATCTCTTCCGAACATCCAACCATGAAGGTGTCAATGTCCAGTGGGCAACGTGATAAGGTGTCGGCATCGATGTTGGTTTTGCCTGGCCGGTATTTGATATCAAAGTTGAAATCGGCCAGTTGCCCCACCCACCGGTGACCAACTGCGTTCAGTTTGGCAGAACTCAGGATGTATGTGAGGGGATTATTGTCCGTGAAGACGGTGAAATGTGGAGCGTAGAATAAGTAGTCACGGAACTTCTCACATATTGCCCACTTCAATGCGAGAAATTCTAGCTTTCCGCTGTGTAGGTGATAATTTTGTTCCGCTGATGTTAGCGTGCGTGACCCGTACCCAATCACCCTCATCTTCCCATCCTGGTTCTGATAAAGAACTGCACCGAGACCTTTTTGGGAGGCATCTGTGTGGAGTGTAAAGGGGCAGTTGAAATCTGGATACGCCAGCACTGGGGGTTTGGTCAGCCGGTCCACAAGGTGTTCAAGGATCTGTTGGTGTTGCATATTCCACTCTACTGGAGTACGGGAGGACTGCTGATTGCCTTTTGTTTTTCCTCTTGACGGTTTGGTCGGAGGGGTGCTGGGCTTTGACTGGAGCAGGTCATAAAGGGGCTTGGCTATACGTGAGAAATCCTGCACGTATGTCCGATAGTAGCTCAGAAATCCAAGCAACTGCCTGACGTCCCCAACTGTCTGTGGAGTCTTGTCTTTCAGGGCCCGCACTGCTTCAAGGTCTTTGGGGTCCATTTTGACTCCTTCTGCTGACATCAGCCGGCCGACATACCGGACCTCCTTGCGGAAGAGCTCGCATTTCTCCGGCTTCAGCTTTACCCCATGTTGTTGCAAGGCTTGGAGGACTCTGCGTAGCACCTCCACATGCTCATCAAACGACCTGGAGAAGCACAACACGTCGTCAAGGTAAGGGATGCAGCATTCATCTCTCAGTGTGTCAAGCATACTTTCCATCCTCCTTTGAAAAGCCGCTGGGGCATTCGATAGCCCAAAGGGTATTCGAACCCACTCATAGAGCCCCCACGGAGTTATGAATGCGGTCAGGTACCTTGATCCTTCAGCAATAAAGCCTTGGTGGTAGGCTTTGCCCTGATCGAGGATCGAAAACCAGGCATATCCCCCCAGGGAGTCGGTGAGGTCCTGAATTCTTGGAAGAGGGTGACGGTCCGGCACGGTTTTGTTGTTGAGGAGACGATAGTCGACACACAGGCGTAAGGACCCATCCTTCTTTCTCACACAGATGACAGGAGCTGAAAAAGGTGACTGGGACTTCACGATCCACCCTTTAACCAACAGCTCCTGGATGTACTCCTTCACTTCCCTGTAGAGCGGTTTTGGGATGGATGCATAGGCCCTCTGAACTGGGATGTCATCCTTAGTCCTGATCTCCATCTGTAGGGAGGGGATGCACCCTATGTCGTCACTGTCACGAGCAAATGCTCCACATTCCTCGTAGAGCACTTCCTTGACTGCCTGTTGATGTTCAGGGCTGAGGTGACTGATATCAACAGGAGGAAGCCAGGACTCAGGTGGAGAGGTGCTGGGAGAAACGACAGCCTTGACCTCGACCGATGTCATCTTTCTTGGCGTGGGATCAGCCTGATGTGACTCTGGTGCATCAGCCTCAATGACCTTGATAATGTTTTGGATGGTTCCTAGAGTGGTTCTCCTCGGCAGGGTGATCTCATGCTTTGAGTGATTGGAGATGGGCACCTTAACATAAGGTCGTCGGGTGTTATTAATTTCCAAGAGGCCTTCTCCTACACTCAACTGCTCTAAGATAGCGCTTCCTTCTGTTGGTTCATATAGAACAATGGGGTTTGAGACATCAAAGTTTGGTGGTACTCTACACCATACATGGACTGTTCTGCCAGGGGGAATGATGGAATGGGTTTGGCCCACTCTTATATTGACTGGATCACAGTATGTTTTAGGAGGCACCTGGATGGAATTTACAAGGGCCTCCACCTGTTCCTCCTCTATTCCGAAGGCACTGCGGAGAAGGCTGACCACTGTTTTAACTGCATCGCCTGAGGACTCTTTCCTTCTGATGATCTCCTGGAGTACATTGGCTCCTAGAAGGGGCTGGGGCAATGGCAGTGGGCTGACCAGGAAAGGGGCCTGTATAGTTATATTTGGGTCTTCATTCCCGGCAAGATTAACAGTGAGCTCAACCCACCCAGTGTAAGGGACAGCATGGCCAGTGACTGCATAGACGCCAAGTTCTTCCTCTAAAAGCTCAGAAAGAGGTCTCAAGATATGAGTAGGAATGTGAGTGTCAGTCCATTGTTGGTCAATTATGCTCACTTGTGAGCCTGAATCAAACAAGACTGTAGCTGGGTACCCGCCAATCAAACATTTCAGCAGACTTTTTTTTCCAATTAAGGGTGCTTTGCAGGCGATGTTACTCTGGCTGGTCAATACATGTGAATTTTGTTGTTTGTTTTGCTTGGGGTGTCTTGTTATTTGTTTGTTATTTGTTAATGTTTGGGACTGAAGCTGCTCACCGGTCTCTGGGCGTCCCTCGACAAAGACCGAGCTCCGTTTCCCTGCACCCTGACTCGTTGAAGGCACCCCACTGCTCTGTGTCCTGCCTCTCCACACACAAAGCAATGGTTACACTCCTGCACATTCTGTTCTGTACATTTCGGACATCGAGATGTTCTTCCTCTCACCTGGACTATAGATTGTCCCAGCTGTGGTTGGAGAGGTCTGTTAGAGGTTGGCTGAGGAGGGGGGTAAGGCAATCGAGTATTTTCTGTCTGCTGCTCCATCAAAGAAGCCACCATGCGTGTCAGGGTCTCTACCTGAGAAGTGAGCTGTTGTATTGTCTGGCGATTTTCATTGTCTGATGGTGTCTCGTGCCTTGTTGTTGTTGTTAAGGTCTCCCGTCTCAACCTTGGCGCTGTGTGCTTGGGTCACCTTTTGTCGGGTGGGTTGGCCCAGTCGGCGCTGGTGCTCATTCTCATCACTTAGTATTTTCATGACCTGGCGAAGGATTTCCTCGTCCGTGACTTGACTGTTTGAGATTAGAGGTCTTAGTCTCTGTCGGAGGTCAGTGTGTTTTGTCCCAAAGCCCTGGTAGATGGTATGGAGGAACACTTCCTGGATGGTCTTGGAATCATATGAAATGTCTGCACTGGCCTGTCGGGACTGGAAAAGGATTTTCTGCTTGAGCCCAATCATGCGGTAGAGAAACTGCTGTGGTGATTCTTGGTCTGATTGCCTGGCGCACATTAATTCCTGGAACATCTCAGTCGTTGCTTTCTCTCCGAGGTGGGACCTGAGGAAGCCTTTGAGTTCAGATCCTGTAATTGAGTCTTTGTTTACAAGCATATCTTTAAAAGCTCCTGGTTTGATGATCCTCAACACCCCTCTCACCACTTCTGCTTCAGCAAAGCCCTCTTTCACTCCCTCGTCGATTTGTTTACTGATGTTATTGTAATTTAAATCAGAGTTCTGATCCCCAACCTGACCACCATGTACTTTAAAGTCTCTGCGCTGCAGGTAGGAAAGGTCTTTCAGTAGTACTGGTCTCTCTGAGTTCATCGATGGCATGTAGTGTAACTCTGATTCACCCTGGTGGAAGTAAGTTGTGGGTGATGTGGTCACTGTACATTCTTGTCGTCTCAGTTTTTCACCCAGCTCTTCATAGACTTTCCTCAGTTCTTCCAATGACTGTGTTGACTGTGTTGTAGTGCTAGAGTGAGGTTGTGTTTGCATAGCGGTACTGTTAGGGTGAGAATGAAGTTGTGATGTAGGGTTTGTTACTGTAGTGGATGGACTTTGACTAGGTGTAACGTGTGTGCTACCATCACTCAATGTACCCACTGGAAAATTCACAGGAGCATCAGCATTAATTACCCTACCTATCAAATCATTTAAAACCAACAACTGACCCATACCCTCATCCTCCAGTCCTAGCAAGGTATCAGATTGCATGTAAGAGACTACAAACTCCATGCAGCTTTCTTCATCATTCGCATTCAACTCTTCTTCATTTTTACTGTTGTTAATTGCAATGTCTTTTGCAACCTGATAGATGTCGTTACTTGAGAGTCTGAATAGTTGTTTCTTGATGGCCCACACTAATTCTTTACGAGCTGACGACATGGTGTATAGTTCTGATGTCCCCTTGTGGTTTGTGAGTTCAGTAAATCAACGATGTAGTGTCTTAATAAGTGGCGTGAGTGTGTGTGTGCGCGTGTCGACCTCCAGATCACAAATGAGATCTCTGATGCTGGCGTGCGATGACCACTGGATCAGCGTGTAGCCCTCCGGACAGTAGCGTGCGCTGGCCCCACGGCAAGTAGCGTGCGCTGGCCTCAGGATCAGCAGTGCGGCTCCCAAGCGAGACGGAGATCCCTTCTCTCTTTGACCTCCCTCCTCGGACACCCACGGGTTGGCTCCTGGCCTGCAGCTGCGTCTTGTCACCTTGGTCGCGTGGTTCTTGTATCTCTGGATCTGCTCCCCCAATGGTTGTGATGAGGAGAGATCCCGGACGAGCCCCCACAGTTTGTTACCGGTTTCAAATATATAGTAACGGCAGTAACAAAAAGATTATTTTTGTTTTACAGGGGTTCACTACTTTCACCTCTTGATGTCAGCCTGGAAAACAGAATCAGTTGATTAGTGAAAGAAAGAGCGAACCGCCATCTTCAGATCCAAATCTCAATATCTATTTATTTACAATTGTATCAAATCAGGGTATTAAACAGTAACATTCCCTTAATGTAACCATGTTTCAGTTTGTTAATGTCAATTTAAACATGTCAATAAAGTTCTCTTCATATATCAGTGTTCCTCTTTAAAACTCACATTCACAAAATACTGTCTTTGCAAAAATAAACATCACTCTCTTTAAAGTGCAATAATATCACAAGGATAAATCATGTTTGTAGCTATATAGTTATATATATTTATGGTTATTTGTTTTCTATTAAAATTCAGAAATGCATCATCTCACTAATGCAATTATGTGAATTAAACACTCTCTGGCTGTAAATGAATATTTAAATGACTTCAGAGTCACAACATGAATAATACACATAGGGAAAACTGTTCAACTCATTGTTAAACACAGATCAGACAGCTAACTGCTGCTGTAACTTCAGTATTAAATCTCTTTTAAGTTTTAAACAACGTATCTCTCTTCTATTAACCTTTACAGAATATTTATAACATGTCAGGATACCCAAAAACTCGAAATAAAGCCTTACTAGAGAGTGAGGACACTAATACACCGTCTCCCACATTCAGAGTCTCAATACACTCGCGTGTAACAGCCGCGAGCGCCATTGTTTACGCAAGCTTTCTTCCGCGATTATAAACGCGGCTCTCTCACTCGGCTTTACACATCAAACATTCAATAACAAACTCATCACAGTTATAATATATCTCTTACACTTTAGGAGGAAACAGTCCTTATTGTCTTTTTTTATTTACGGAGTACGAACCTGGAAAACAGAATCAGTTGATTAGTGAAAGAAAGAGCGAACCGCCATCTTCAGATCCAAATCTCAATATGAGAGAAAAGGGAAGCGTCTGTCACTTTAGGCGGCGCGGTGCAACAATACTCGCACTTTGGTTCCGGTTTCTTTGGTTCCCCCCTAATTAATATTGTTCAATACAATAAAAGTTGCGATTCTAATGAATGCTTTCAGATATTATAATGACATATATATCATATAAAATATTAATTGTGTTACCACATAAAGGTGTATCACACAGGCCCTTAGAAACGTAAGCCAGCGCTATAGCATCAACTATCTATCTGGATAGGCTCTGTTTCGACACGGCTAGTCCCTTAGAACGTCCGTAGAACGAGACAAAGAGCTGCTCTGTCTGTCTGAAGACAGTCGAGCGAGACACATAAGCCCTTAACGCCCTGACCGGACAAAGGAAGCTTGTGTCCTTCTCCTCATTAGAGACCGGCAGGGCCGACAGGGAAATCACCTGAGCCCTAAACGGTGTGTTAAGGGATTTAGGAACGTACCTGTGCCTTGGCTTGAGTATGACTTTCGAGTCATTTGGCCCAAACTCCATACATGTCACGCTCACTGAGAGTGCTTGTAAGTCCCCTATGTGCTTCACTGAAGCGAGAGCCAGAAGAAACACTGTCTTGAAAGACAAGTGTTTAATGTCTATCGTTTGAATTGGCTCGAATGGGGCACCTTTCATGGCTTACAGGACCGTAGAAAGGTCCCACATGGGAACTGAGGGAGGTCTGGGAGGATTTAACCTCTTAGCTCCTCTAAGGAAGCAGATGACCAGATCGTTCCTTCCAAGTGACTGGCCAGGCGTTGGTTTAGTAAATGCTGCTATTGCCGCCACGTAAACCTTGAGCGTGGATGGGGTTCTGCTCTTATCCAGTAGCTCTTGCAGGAAGGAGAGAACCTCCGTGGACAGTCTGTCTGGTCCCACATTCAGGTGGCCAGGCACGTGCACTGCTCTCAACGAGCGCAGATTGTGCTGAGCCCAGACCAAGAGGCGCTCCGTCAGCCTGTAAAGATTTTGGGACCTGATACCTCCTTGGCGATTTATATAGGCCACCACTGACACGTTGTCCAAACGGACCAAGACGTGGTGTCCTTTTATCTGGGGACAAAAACGCCTCAGCACGTTGTCGACTGCCATCATTTCCAAGCAGTTTATGTGTAGAAGCTTTTCCCATTCTGACCACTGGCCGTAGAACGGTCTGCCCTCAAGCAGCGCTCCCCATCCCGAGGTGGAGGCATCCGTAGACACCACCTTCACACTCGAAGAAGTCCCCAGGCTTACACCTGACTGGTACCAGTCGATCGCTCTCCAAGGTTTCAGAGCTGAGACGCATTTCTGATCAACCTTGAGGCGAAAAAGACCGGAGGTCCACGCTCGGCGCGGTACTCGCGCTTTCAGCCAGAACTGCAGTGGGTGCATGCGAAGCAGACCCAACTGGAGTACTGATGATGCTGAGGCCATGAGACCCAGCATCCTTTGAAACTCTCTGAGTGGGATTATAGTGCCGCAGCGGAAGGTTTCCGTCATGCGCTGAATGTATGGATGGTAGCGCCATCTTAGCGCGCCGTCCAGCAGAGGGCGGGCAAAGATGGGCCGCTTCAGCTTCTTCCACTAGAGGAAGAGAATGGTACCCTCTGTCTTTAACACCGTCCACCACGGAGAATGCTGCTAAAGCAGAGGTACGCAACCTGGCTGAGAAGGGGTGCTCCAAGACTTTGCGAGTTCTTCATGAAGCTCAGGAAGGCGGCGAAACACGGTCTCTTTGCAGGAAAAGACCATCCAGCTGGTTGTGCACAGGCTCCGCGGGCGTCTACCACTCGAGGCCGAGGTTCTCCATGGCCTGCATGAGCAGATGCGTCAGCTCTGCTTCGATGCTAGCCCTTTTCCCGGAAGGCTCGCGAGCAGAGGAGGCGAGATCCACAGAGCTCGACCAATCCTCAGTGCCCGACGCCAGGATAGAGCAGCTGTCCTCCTCTACAGATGCCGCTTCTTCGTCATCATCCATGACAGAAGTGGCAGCAGACGGCGGCCGCTGTCCAGGAGTGAGAGACTCAGGTGAAGCAGGCGGCGAAGCTGGCGGGCGAACTGGCAAGCTTCTGTCAGTGGGAGGAGGTTCCGGGACCCGCTGAGCACGGCGCTTTTTACGGCGCGGCACCGCAGCGGGTGGAGGTGCAGTCTCGGTGAAGAATGCCAGGCGAGTCCTCAGAGTCACCATAGGCAACAGCTCGCAGTGAGGGCATCCGCCGTCAGTGAGCACGAGAGCTGCATGATTCTCACCCAGGCAGGAAACGCAGATGACATGGCGGTCCCCTTCGCTGAGTGGGGCGCGGCACGAGCCACAGAGGTTACGAGACATCTTAAAAAAGACGCTCGGCTCTTTTAGAGAGAGAGTGTGAGTCGTGGCGGCAAACACACACTAGCAGTGAAAGGATATAATGCGCCGGATAGCACAGCAGGAACGACGGCTGAAGGTGGCGCGGCCAGCCTATCGAGCTATATTTATAGGCCCAGACCACGCCCGTTTCGGCGGGACGTGACTTAGTGGGCGCCCCCATTGGTCCTGGCGTCACAACGGGGCCTCTTGATAGGCTGCTGCAGTTGCCGCAGGGCAGCCAATAGGCTCGCGAGCCGTCTTGCCTATGTCTGCATGCTGCTGCAACGCGTTTTACATTATTCCAAAATTAAGGATCATTTCTGGTTTCAGTATCTCGCGGAAAAGAGGTTTCCCCATAGCGTAAGATATTACGCAGTACAAGAGAACCTCTCGTAAGAGAACACTTTAACTCTTTCTACAGCATGGCAAGAAGACAAGTACATAATCTCATTCTATTTCCTCAGTATATAATTTTTAGTATGTAGTAACTTAGTAAAAAGTTTCAACCATTTTGGCATATTTTTTAAAACATTTCACTATATCATATACTATATATCATTCACCATAGCAAATATTTAGGCCTACAGCAGCAGCCATGGGCATGTGCGTTAAATGTGGCAATGCGTTACTCACACACAAGATGCGGCAAAACACTTCTTATTCTAAAGACAGGCGGACAAGGGAGACAATGAGCATTTTAGACTGCAGTGTGTTAGTCTTGTCTTCCAATAAATGGCAGCAAAACACATATTCCAGAAACGAGATAATAAGCGTCTTGTTCTTGTTTTACGGCAGGAGAGAATGTCTCCATGTTGATCTCTTACTGGAACCAGAACTGTTCGGTTCTTTCTCATAATGAAAATTCTGTATGATTGTTTTGGTCGAACAGACATTTTTATTGTGGTTAAATATTTTGGTAAAAAGCCTGATATTAAACAATTTAAGCCCTACATCAACAGTCATCAATATATGAATGATTGATTGATTGAGGGCTGAATGATGGGAAGATTGATCATTTAATTTAACAACCATTAGAAATGACAAAACGTGGATTTATGAACAATAAATTAAGAGAAGGCAATAATGACAATTTAGACTAAGTAAAGCTGGTACAAGCTAGAGACATGTTTAGCCTATGTGAATGATGAAACAAGTGGAGTCCACCTGAAACAAAAGTGTGCAGATGTAGCATGTGAATGTTTGACACACACACACACACAAGCATATAAGCAGCGGTGAACACCACGTCAAACTCAGAACTGTCCAGAGAGAGAGAGAGAGAGAGAGAGAGAGAGAGAGAGAGAGAGAGAGAGAGAGAGAGATCATTACAGGATGGAAAACAACTCAAACACACCAAGCCAGAAGACCACAGGTTTAACAGTCGAAGATCAGATATGCAGAACAAGCAGCCAAAAACACAGAGACGCTAGAGCAAAGAGAGTGAGAGTGGAGGATGGAGGATACAAGGCAAAATAAACCTTTGCTGCTTCAGGATTTAGTAAGATTACTGGTTCATTTCAGTGATAAAGGATGTGGTTTGGTGCGAGATGAGAATTGGCTGTTTACACAGTCATATTTTTAATTTATGTTTTTATTCAATTTAATTTAAAGGTGCAGTAAACTATTTAAAAAAAAAAATGTTGTTGATATTTGAAATCCCCAAAACAAACATGCCCCTACCCCAAAGGATCACGCCCCCATCTTAATATCTCTGGCCCAAAATTCATGAACATGCTATATGCAACACAGGCACCTCCCCCCTAATGAGTGCATACGCCCCTTACTGCTGATTGGCCACAAGTGTATTTTGGCACTTGGACTCCGATGCACTTTCAACAGTGTTTCTCAGAAATCGCTTACAGCACCTTTAATGTACATGACTCTGGTACGCTTCATCCCTCTATATAAGTCCTGATCATTGTCCAAAGTGAGTAAAACCAACTGCACATAATGGTTTACCACAGTCCTGCTCTCTACACACCACCCCAGCAGCTTTTGTATCCTAGCCATCTGATTGGTTTCTTAAGGATCATCAAAGATGTTGATCCAAGAACATGTACTTGAAATCAGGTTCACCAGCACTTGTTACTGATGTGACTGGCTTGTCGGGAACTTCTCACTCACCTTACAGTCTAGCTGATCCCACAAAAGTGCAATGGGGTTAGGATCAGGTGTATCGGCCAGTCCATCCTGTCAGTCCTCCTGATGACTTTGTCCCAAATAGCTTTTGCTGTGTTAAGATCACCCATTGGCCCAATGACAGAATCCAACAGGGTGGGCGAAGGTATAATGCATTTAGGTCTTTTACATGCGCTTCTGTAAAGTTTAGTTAATGTATTAGAATTTAGTTTCAATTTTACTTCAGCTCCATACTTAATCTAACTCTAGTTCCATATCACTATAAAGTTTAGACTGAGATTATTACTAATTTTAGTTTTGTTGTTAATTTAGATTTGATTCTCTTCAGTTATTCATTTATTAGGGACCCAAACGCCGGCGGGGTTACGTGGATCTTCACGGACACAAACACACCAGTCTGACCTTAGTCATTAAAAAAAAATCAAAAATCAAGTATATTTGTATAGCGCTTTTCACAATACAGATTGTATCAAAGCAGCTTCACGTATTAAATTAAAATAAAATAATACAACAAGGTTTGTTTCTAGTGGAATTTATTGATTGATAAAATAAAATAAAATATCCCCAAAATATCCCCAACTGAGCAAGCCAAAGGCAACAGTGGCAAGGAACCGAAAAAACTCCATCAAGTGACCTAATGGTGTCCTAAAACTCCATCAGGTGACTTAATGGAGAAAAAAAAAAAAAAAAATTAGTCTTAGTTAAGGTTAACTATTACCTTTTTAGTCGGTTGCCTACTTCTCACTCGAACAAAAAAAAGTGTAGTTTATGTAGTTATTATTAACTTGCTAAGTCATTGATAGACAGAAATTGAAAGGTCTTCAGATGATGTGCCTACTGCCTACTACTCCATTCATTCATGAGCCTTTAGTTTGACCTATCCTGGACACGTATTTGAGACTCCACCTATACTGATTTCAGAAGAATACAGAATCAATCAAATATAACAACAATTTATTTGTCAGGTAAAAATGTATCATGCCTACAACACAATTAAACAATTATAAGCCAATTCAGAAATGATAAATACACAACATCACTTGCTCAAAGATATATCTAAGAGTGAGAAACATTCCTTAACATTCCATGTTATGCTCTATACCCATGTTATTTTAATCATATGTTGGTAGATAATGCTGTTAAAATGATTTTTGCTTTCTCTGACTTTTTTTTTTTAAATGTGGTAAATATAGGATGAATAGGAAAGATTCATCCAAAATCAAAAACCATAAGGCACTGGATCTTTAATAGCAATATAAGAAACTCCCAGTAGCTCCTATGATTTCATGAAAAGATGAAGTGGGTGTGGTCAGTGACTCATATGGCCCCACCCTCTTTATTTGACTCCTCCCCCACATCATCATCACAGCCACAGTTATTAAAAACAAAAGCAAATTTACATTCTCTGTTGTTTTTATTGCATTTAGGCTTAGTTTAGTTGAGCAACATAAAAATAAAAATGTATCTGGTTATGTAAACAGATGATAGTATTTTACCTAACCGTTTTTTTCCATCTTCATTGCTGTTCTTCACATCATCATACTCCTGATCGCCCTCTGATATACATGTAAAATAAAACCACATTATAACTTGTAATACACTTTTAATACCATAGATCACTCAGATTCATAACAGTCTGGGTCTATGATTATGATGCAGTGAGATCCAGGCAGACAGGATTATGTCTTGAATTATTAAGGAATAACACATTTTATTAAAATGTAGCAAATAAGATTCAATATAAGATAGAAAAGTAAATAAAAGTATTAATATCCAAAAGAATTGTATCTAAAAGATAAGATCAGAGTATAGAGAAAGAAGGACCCAAAAGAAGTATAATATTTGCAGAATGAAAGGAGAAAAAAGAAAGCTCAGGAGAGAAAATAAAGAAGAGGCAGAAGAAGAAGCCCAGAGTCTTCTGAAACAAAACATTTTATTTGCAGTGCCTACGTAACAGGAAAGTACTAGGGAAAGTACCTATTGAAGTTCTTCTCTTTTAACCATTTAATGATGGACTCAAGACAACATGTACCCTGCAGGTCTGATTAGGTCATGGTCTAAGGGACATGGAATAATTTAATAAGCAATTGTGGTTTTGCACCTTTAAGACCTTTAAGAGAATATTGCAGATTTTGCATTATCTCATGCAGACAGAAATGGAAAGAGACTTATTTTGATACCATGTAATCAATCCTGATGGAAAATACAGACGATCATCAGGATGAACCAATCAACTGACGGAAATGTATGAAAATCAATGAACATGTAAAATAATAATCATGCAACACAAGGAATAAACGATTAGGCTAATTATGGTTAAATGAATATAGCAATCAGTGACTAGAATTCATAAAGAAAAGATTAATAAGATGCATAGAAAGGAAACATTTATTTAAAAAAATGAATAAAAGACATCAGTAAAAATCTTTGACCTCGGTGCATGGGCTTTTTTTTTTCTACAACACTGTAAAAACATCTCGAGACCATGTTTTTTTTTTTTATTTTTTTTTTCTCATTTTACTGCTCTGCAACTTGTTTTGTTTTTAAAGCACAACTCAGTTCTGTGTGAACGGCACTCACAGCATTTTCAGGGCTAATTCACACCGCAGTGACAGATGCATGAGACAATCATCAGATCACAGTGAGAAATCATACCACACTCCTCAGAGATTCCACGACCCGACAAATGCAGATGGAAGATGTTCAGTCCGTGGAAAAAAAAACAGTGACTAGCAGCATCAGACAGTGACAATAACACACACTGATCCAAAATGTACACTGAAGTATGTCTGTTGCTCAGCATCTGTCAGTAGCCAAATGTTTGAACTAAACTATTTCTGTTTCAATAAACTATAATTTATTCAAAGAGCTGATGTGATCAATCATATCATATTTTTACTTATTTGAAAAATAAATACTAAAAATACTAAGTACTGTAAGCTCTTTATCTCTTCCAACTCTACAAATGCACCAAATATAAACCCCTGCTTAGTGCTTAACACTCTCTAAAAATTCACTCAAGATCTTCACTGACACACAGACATAAACATGCAGCTTTGTGGTTTGGTGGCTGGTGAAGTCTTATCTACAGATTCATCTGATTACGCATCAAAAACCCAGAAACAAAAATATTCACACGATCTGACATTCTCAGTGGAGAGACTTTCATGAATATAGAAAACTTTTCATATGATTAAAATTGAAAAGGCAAATGTTAATGAAAGAAAAAGCTTTATTTCTCGAGTGGATCAGATCTGGATCACTGATGTCTCTCCTTATTACAGGGGATCTCTAAACATAAATTGTAACATAATTTAACATTTTCCCATGATGACTCACCCCTCTGAGTGAAGTGATGTTGTCTGTGATGAATCTCTTGATAAATGGCCTCTGTCGGAATCCTGTTAAGTCCTGTGTCTCCTCTTAGAGAGAGCTGAGAGTGTAGACAGACAAACCTGCTGTCAGTTCACAACACATGACTGATCACACACTGAATAACACACAATATGACAGTCTCTGGATCTCTCCTACCTCTCCTTATCACTCTTTTTCGTTGAATCAGTATAAGCAGTGGCACTAAGAGCAGTAAGAGCAAAACTCCCAGTACAACCACAAGCACAGAGAGAGACACTGGAGGAGTTTGTGAGGGAGTGACTGATGTTGAGCGCACTGTCTGAGAAACTGGAGGAGAAGCTGATGTTGTTGTGGACACAGAAAAATCTGTCCTTGTAAAAACAGACAGACACAAACATTAAAAATAATGCACATTATCTTTTAAATAAAAATATTATTAGCTCTAAATGTCAAAAAAATAAAAATAATTCTCAGTATTTTGCTCTGACCTGCACAGGTGAGTCCAGCGTGCTCTTTGTGGGAGCAGTCAGTGTGGTTCTTCAGGGAGAGAGGACAGTCCCACAGGTGAATCTCATTCCCTCTGCACTCGACTCTGTTCAGCCACACAACACCTTCACCAGCACCAAAGACTGAATTCCCATCAGCCCTCAGTGCTGCTCCACAACCCAGCTGCCTGCAGACCACCTGAGCATCGCTGATGTCCCACAGATCAGCACAGACTGAACCCCACACAGCGTTATGATACACCTCCAGCCTCCCAGAGCACCGGCCCAAACCTCCACTCAGTCTGAGAGGAACATGATCTAAATCACACACAGAAACATCACTGACCAGCTTCAGGACACCATTTACAACAAAACACACAGAAACTCAACTAAGACGGCTTTAAATGTATTATAAGTGGATTACATTTATAAACTTGATTATGATTTTTAAATGTAAATAAATTCTTGTTTAAATGCACATTTTAATGGAAAACAGTCTTAATTTAAAAATCTTACTTGAACACTGTCTCTGGTGAGGAGATGTAGAGGTAGAACATGTCAGACGACTGTGAGGAGACTCAGGATTCTCCTCCTCTGAGATTAAATATTAAGAGAACTGACCATTAGGACACAAAAATCATAACTTCTCTCAGTAAAACATATCAATGTGAAAACATAATTTAAGCCTCATAAATAATTTTAGGCTCTGTCCATCAAATTATTTTAGTGTTTCAGAAACAGTTTATTCACCACATTATATACAAACATTGTGTATAAAGAAATGTAACTAGTTAGACCATCTTACATTATTTAAACATAATCTCACTTGAGCAGGTGATTTTGGCCACTTCATCATTATTACAGTCGTTCTGTCCCCAGGGTGAAGATGGACACTGCCACAGATTTGAATCATGTGGTCGACATTTCACTTCATCCAGCCAGTTACGAGCTGATTCCAGTCTTGGTGTAGAATCAGACACAACACCAGATCTTCCACAGTTCAGCTCTTGACAGATCAGACTCACTGTGTCTGGTTCCATCTGGTTCCAGCACACATTACCCCAGGATCCACTGTAGAAAACCTCCACATTCCCTTCACAGCCCTCAGTTAACCTGATCTCTTTAAACTCTAGATGGAAAGGATGTGCATTAAAAATATTGTTCAAGTTGTGCTTAACCTAAAATATCACCAAAATAACTGGTTAATACAAGGCTAATGCACACTGCTAGCACTGGTAGCATATGAAAAAGATACTTAATTATATTTGTATAATACATTATAAATCTTATGCTCGGTCAATATATATATATATTTTTTAAAGTAGCGGCATGGCAGCGCTGTATCAGACCATCATACAGTAAGATGGTCTTTGTTGTAAAATATGATCCATCCGCTCCTGATGATCCTAGTGTTTATTTTGCAAAAATTACCAGCTGCACATTATTCCTTTAAACATTTGAAATTATATATTTAAAAATCAATCACATTACTTTACTGTTCACCTGAGCACACGACTCCTACATCCTGCTTGTGTTGACAGTCATGTTTCCCCCAGCCTGGAGAAGAGCAGTTCCACAGGGACGTCTCATTCCCCTCACACTCCACCTCATCCAGCCATATGGGTCCAGAACCAGGACCAAACCAGGCTGGTACCTGCTGGTTACTGAGGGCCACTCCACACTGCAGCTGTCTGCACACCACATGGGCATCTTTAATATCCCAGGAGTCATCACACACTGTCCCCCATGAGCCGCTGTGAAAAACCTCCAGCCTCCCTGCACAGTCTCCCCCAGAACCCACCAGCCTGATGGACCCGCGACCTGATATTCAGAGAGAGAAAAACACATTATTGATCACTAACAACTGAAGAATCTGCCCAGATGTTGTTGTTCTCACCAAGGCAGGTGATTGACAGCTGTTGTGTGGAGCTGCAGTGGAGAGTTTGTGGAGAGCTGCAGTTCCCCAGATGAGCTTCACTCCCAGAGCACTGGAAGCCCGTCACACACTCATGACTGTGTTCAGGACTGGATGAAGAGGAGCCGGAGAAGTTCACCACAGAGCCACAGCCCAGCTGTCTGCAGACCACAGAGGATTCAGTGAGACTCCAGGAGTCCAGCAGAACTCTCCTCCAGACCTGATGGATGGAAACTTCCAGCTCCCCCTCACACTGTCTCTCTCCAGACAACCGCACCAGACCGTCATGAACAGCCAGAGAGGAACCTGAAATATGTGCCAATTTATTAACATTTTGCAAGTTTGATAATATGCTTTACAATAATAATACATTTTACATAATAATAAATTCAGAAATTAAGGGCATTAATCATTCAGTCTGAAATGAACATGTGAAATACAGTACATGGAAAGAAATGAAATGTTTTATTTATACTATAAAGTCTTTCAACAGCATGAAATCAATAATTCTTCCAGTTATATGGACTCACCAGAGCAGACGACTCCAACATCTCGTCTATGAGAACATTCAGCTCGACTCCATGAAGAGACGGAACATTCTGAGAGTTTTGTTTCTTTCCCGTCACAATCAAACACATCAGCCCAGATTTCACCACTTCCCACTCCAAACCAGTCTGATCCCACAACAGACACAGCAATCCCACAATTCAGCTGTCTACAGAGGACACTGGCAGCTCTCATTTCCCAGCATGCATCACACACTGTTCCCCATTCATTGAGAAACCGAAGCTCCACTCTTCCAGAACAAGAGTCTGAACCATTCATTAGTTTGGCCTCTGTGTAACCTGAATAAAGAACAGAAGTTAAAATAGTGTATAATGCAGCTGACAGAGGAGAATGAAGAGAGACAGAATATTGATACTTTACCAGAACAGATCAGGCCCACATTATTGTCACTGGTGCAGTTGTGTTGGTGTAATGGTGATGTTGGACAGAAGTGAATCTGAGACTCATTTCCTCTGCACTGAATCTCTTGTGTCCACATCTGAGCGTCTCCTTTGCCAAAAGCATCTTTTCCCAGCACCTGTACAGGAGCCCCACAGTCCAGCTCTCTACACACAACCTCTGCATCCTGCTGGTCAAAGGCAGCGTCACACACTGAAACCCAGGTGTCCCCATGAATCACCTCTAATCTCCCAGAACACAGGTGAGACCCATCAGAAAGTCTGGGATGTTTATGATCTGTTTGTATAAAACAAAATCATACAAAATAGATTTATTTAGAGTGGTAGGTTTAAGAGTTTGTTTAATAATAAACATGTTCCCACGAAGGACCTCTAGCCTCCCAGAGCACAGGTGAGGTCCATCATCAAGTCTTGTAAACCGTCCATAGTTTATGGTTTCTGATTATATTGACAGAGTGCACAGCACAGAAGAACACTTTAATTGGATGTGTTATGTCCCGAAGAGGCATCTGGCACTATCATTTTTATACAGACATAAAGCAACAGCAAGTCACGGTCCTTTAATTAAATATTTTTAGAATCTAATTTTTTTTATTAATTGTTTAGACAATAACACGTTAATTATTCAACAGATTCTAATCTCCCAGAACACAGGTGAGACCCATCAGAAAGTCTGGGATGTTTATGATCTGTTTATATTAAATAAAACCATATAAAATGGATTTATTTAGAGTGGTAGGTTTAAGAGTTTGTTTAATAATAACAACATTCAGTTTTAAATAAATAACATGTATATAATGCCAATTAGCAGGAAAATGGCTAAATAAATATTGCAGGTTAGACACTGAACACCAGCCGCCTACAAGAACATCTCCACTCTCCCAGAACACAGGTGAGACCCATCCATAAGTCTTGACCTTCCATAGTTTATTGTTTCTGAATATATTTACACAACAGGGAAGATCATCTTTCACATTGATTATGATATGGACATAAAACAATAGTCCTTTCATTAATAATACATTTTATAAATAGATGAAATTGAGTTGTTAAGACAATAAAATATACTATTTGTCAATTAGTTGCATGTGATTTGCTCTGACAACAAATTACATTCAATTATTTTAAATTGCTTATAAGATGTTTATCAATGAAAGTCTGATCAGTGATGTATTAACAGAGTGATGTATGGAGCCGCTCACCTGAGCATCTGACTCCAGCATCTTCATGATGACCACAGCTATGAACACCCCATCCTCTTGATCTACAGTTCTTCAGTGTTGACTCTGATCCACTACAGGCCACATCATCCATCCAGATTGGTCCTGATCCTTGTCCAAAGTGAGCATCACCCAGAGCCTCTAGAGCCTCTCCACATCCTATCTCTCTACACACCACTGCAGCATCAGTCATATCCCAGTGATCATCACACACTGTTCCCCACTGACCATCATGATGAACCTCCACTCTACCAGCACAGCGACTGTGACCACCAACTAACCTCACAGTCTCGAAATCTGTACATGAAAGAGGGGGATCGAACCATGCTAAGTCAAGAAACATAAGATGTAATAAGTTGGTAAATAGAAATATATATAAATATTTCGAACTGGACAGCTAAAGCTGGGCCTGAGTATATAACAAATTGGTTGCCTGTATACAAGCTCAAATAATTTATAAAATGTAAATTGATTATTAATGATTTATTGTCACAATCTTAGTTTCTTGAGTTTCTAGATATTACAAAGGCTTCTATTCATTTTCTAGTGGTCTAATGCCATCATTGACAAAAAATATATTTTTTATATATGCTTACATTTTTTTAATTATTATTTTGTATCTTTACAGCCTATTTTGCACTTACCATATGTGGTTATAGTGACTATAGAGGAGAGTAAAACGAGTGTCAGAAATCCCTCCATCTTCTTCTGCTCGTCACACTGTTTGTTTGACTCTGTTTCTCCTCTGCTCCCTCAAACACACTGAAGAAACTGGCTCCTGTCAGTCCCCTAAAGAGAGAGAGACTCTCACAGCTGCCAATGACACTCACTGTTACCTTATTAGACACAACAGAGGAAATCATCAAACACAATCACTGACAAATCAGAGGAGGCATTTCTGATTTACACCATATATATCAAGAGAACATCTGCGCTGATGAACGGGACTCCTCCTCCACCTTAAAAAACACACTTCACTGAAGATAGAATCATATCTTTCATAAGTCAGGATGTTGATAAAGTCTCACTAGAGATTGATAGAGAATCACTGTAGGTTATATTCAGCATCAAAGCCTGTATCCGCACACACAACATACAAGACTGATGACTGACTGCTCACTTACTGACACTTTATTTCACACACAAAAATACTTGATCTTTGCTTTAAATATAGAAATTATAACAAGTTCTTTTTTGGGGGTGACAAATGTGCACAATATTAAGTTTAATACACTGGTATCATGTTCTAACAAAGAGCACAATAAACAGCAAGTTAAAAATATATATAAAATGAATTGCGCAGTTCTGTGTACAACAAACAGAGGCTTATTCAGACAATATTTGTAAATAAACATTGGTTTCTGATCCAAAGGTTCAATGGCCAATGGCTTCATATCAAGCATTTGAGGATGTAGATGTGTTTAATACTGCAATGAGTAATACATCCAGCAGATGGCAGCAACACACTTATTGTGAGAAGCCGACAAGAGTCTTGACCTTGTGGAAATAATTTGTTCAGAAATTGATCATTTCTCTTTTTACAGCTACAAATCTTTTTTTTTTATATATAGCGCTAATTTCACTGAAGCTTTATTTTACTCCTTGTCTGTACTCTGCAGTGAGTGAAATTTCTTGTAATTTTTTCATTTGGTAATTTGGTAATTTCTAAATTAAGTGTTTATTAAATTAATATTATTAATAATAATTATAATTAATTATTATTATTATTGCATAGTCATATTGAATGAGGAAAAATTGGGGTTTCCTTTTTTTTGTCCTTAGCTGATCACATGTCTGTTTTTAACAGATACAATTTGGAATGTTACAGCATATCAACATTTAAACAACATTTCATTCTGTTTAATAGTGATGTTCTGAACTGGTAAGAGGTTCAGTCACAGTCCTGTTGCATCATAATTTTTTGCCAGTGAGCAAAGTACATCATTTCTCACAAGCCTCTGAAAAACGGTCCAATAATATCACTTTGAATTACAAATAATATAGCGAATGAATTACAACGAATATGGCAAATTGAAAGAAAAAGCACACAGATGAAGTTAATAAGCACCAACATGAAAGCAAAGCATATTCTCTTTCAGTTTAAATGTAGAAAATTTCCTAAATGTAATTGATCTGGCATATTTCAAAGAGTGACAAAAAAAATATTGATGAATTGGAACTAAAACTTAATAATATGCAGCAATTAAACTCTCATATAAAAGCTGCATATAAAACAATGTGAGGTGGTGGGTGTGGTCACTGACTTAAACAGCCCCTCCCTTGCTCCTCCCCAAAATAATCATAAAAAATTAATTGTTAAAAATCCCAATTAGTCACTCTCCTGTCACTCATATTGGGAGACACGCCCACTTCCTGGAACTTTCTTCACCTGAGGATAATTACCAATCAACCTCACTAGTGTGCCTCTCTTTGTGCTGACTGTTTGCTTCTCTGCTTGCTAAGTCTTTGACTTTGTAAGTTTATTTAAACCTTTTGTATTGATATTAATTTGATAACTGTTGATCTGTTTAATTTGGTTAAAGATTTTCTTTATGGTTATGTGAATGTATACTTATTATTATAATGATTTGTATCAGTAAAGTTAACTTTGTTTGATTGTAGACACCAGCAATATGCAGCAATTGTAAAGCCACATTAAGGAAATGGGACAATGAAGAAAGAAAGCAAATGGCAATAAATCAATTGAGAAGTAACTTCTGGACTCATTCCTGTGTTCTAATCGACACACCATTCTGGTAGCACTCATCCTTAACCAGCCAAACACCAAATATTGTTCATTAATGTATCAGTTTATGTTTAGAAAGTAACACATTGAACTCATCAATGTTTGAAATACATTAGAATATTTAGTTATGAAGATTAAATGGGACCTATTCAGTGAGAGATAAAGCAGGACACAATAACTTACCAAACAGGTCTCTCACATCTTCACTCACATTATTATACTCCCTCTGATACAAATGTGTCAATCATTATTTTCATAAATAAAACTCACACTGTGCTTTAAAGTGCACTATTATAATATATACATTTTAATGTAATAATGATTGAGTTATT
Source organism: Abramis brama (assembly GCF_963993115.1). Classification (NCBI taxonomy): domain Eukaryota; kingdom Metazoa; phylum Chordata; class Actinopteri; order Cypriniformes; family Leuciscidae; genus Abramis; species Abramis brama. The sequence goes on along the minus strand of NC_139966.1, from coordinate 49,536,467 downwards.
TTATAACACTAACTTGAAAAGAAAAATATTTTACCAGGGTATCCAAAAAATGTAATGTAAAAAATATATATATTTTTTAAATCCAGTTCTCTTTATTATTGGAGAACTTTTGTATGATGATAAAATCATCATAGGTTACTGATATTGTAACGGTGTGGTGGTAGTAAGGCACAAGATGAAGATGAGGGTATAACACAATGTTTAGTGACACAACCACAACATTAATGAGAACCGACAAGGGACTGAACAAAACAGGGAGTATAAATACACAGGATGAAAGGAGGAAACTATCTAGACCAAGGTGGAGGGAGATTCACTAATCAAGGACTAACAAACACAGGTGCAGACAAGACAGAACATAATTGTGACATTATGCCCCCCTCAGAAAGGCGCGTCCTCGCGCCGTGATGACAAAGTTCAGGATGTATTGATGAGGCGGAGGCTTTGGTGGAGGTCGTGGAGCTGGTGACGGATGGTGATGAGGAGGAGTCTGTGGAGTTGCCGACCATGGTAAAGCTGAAGGTGGGAAGACCCAGGGCGGAGTCCAGACAGAGGGGACGGACGGAACCCTGGGACTGATTGGCGGAGGCGGAACCATGGTTAGTGGTGGAGGAACTGGTGGTACAGAGAGGCTGACAGACATCGCAGGCTTGGAAGGCTGGTGCTGAGCCACCGGTTTGCGGGACTGAGGGGGTGACGGGGATCCGGATGACCGGAGCGACGATGTGGCGAGCAAGGATGACGGGGAGGTCGGAGGAAGGGAGGAGCCCAATGAAGCCGTAGGGGTGCAGGAAGTCCAATGCAAAAGCTGGGCATCGACCACTGGAGGCTGACCTGGAGAAATGAGGGAGCCCAGCGGAGCTTCCGGGCAGACTAGCCGCGGAGGCGATGGTGACGGGCTGACAGGCCGAGGTGGAGATATGGGCCTGGAGGCCTGAGGTGCAGCTGGGGGCTCGGCCTCACCCCAAGCTGGTTGAAGGGAAGCCCGAGGCGCAGAGGATGAGCTGCACGCAGTGAGCGGTGGAGGCAGAGCTGAGGAGCTGTACCACACCAGTGGTGCTGACGGATCCAGGGGACTGGTCGTAACCAGCGATGGAGATGGGAGTATAAGGTCAGGTAGCCTGCAGGTTTCCGGACGGGACCGGCAAGGAGGATGAAGACTCAAGGTTGGGGACTAGGGGGGAAATAGGATCCGCGGACCACAGGTCTATCAGGTTCAGGTCCGCTCCTGGCTCTGAGGTGGACTGACCTGCCTGCGTCAACTCGGGGGCCTTGATGTTCTCAGTAGTGATGTTACATATGACACTGAAGCTTCAAAGCGTGTTTCGAGTACGCAGCGCAATTTCTCATGAATATCCGTGCCGGAGCGCGTATTGTTTTCAGAGAAACGTGATCAACAAGATGAAGCCTTACTTTGCGTGTCGGAATGTTTGAACCCAGACCACTACTCTACAGGTTTTTGGAAGTTTAAGTCCATTTACTATCTTTTTTTTAAATAAATAAACCTATAGCCCATGTTATATGATCATATATTCTGCCATATAAACAGCATAGAAATCATAAAATAATTATACCACCATTTACTTGCATAAAGTAAACCACTCTCATTTACCACTCTCTTGGTATTTTTATAATTAGTATTAATATAATTGTTACATTAAATGTATTGCCACACTTTAATATGTGAATTATTATTATTAAAGAAAACTGAACATTTAGCGTTTAAATGTTAGTGTCAGGCTTTTATTTGCGCTTAATAGATAAAACAACGGCACTGCGCACTCGGGTTTATGGCTGCTTTAACTTTGACCTGCCACAAGATGGTGCTGTTTTCGACACTCTTGATGCTTCAAATCTTTTCCCGAAACAATCAGGGGAAAGCCTCAGTGCTTCATATGATGTGGCTTCATTTGCGCATCCCTAGTTCTCAGAGCCGCGTTTCCACTGTGGGGCCAGTGCGAGCCAGGGCTTTAAACAGGCCGTGCCGGGCTAATAGCCTCGAGCCTGTAGCACTGGGCCCAAAATCTGCTGCGTATCCACTGTCAGGCCAGAAGCTCAACAGAAAAAAAAAGAAAACCTTAAAATGTTTATTATAGATACAGTAAGACAGAAACTCACCTGTTCACCACTCATTTTCCTCAGCTGAAGGCAAATGCAAGCGCGTTTCAAATCAGTGCTTCTCCCGGCAGACTAGCGCTAAATTAATCCCTATATTTTAGCGTCATCTACTGTTTTAGAAGAGGAAGTTGCTCAACTGCATTTGTAAGAAAATCTGCCTGGACACATTTGTGAGAAATGCGAGCCAATAGATCTCATAAAAAGCCAAGTGTCTCACAATCATAACAGACAGATGTGTGCACTAGATTTGGTATTTGTTCAAAGGTTAGCCCACATGCAAATTGTTAGATGGTTTGTAATTATTTGTGAAATATTATCAAGGCTCATTTTTTTATATTTGTAAAACACAATATTTGTTACTCCACTGCGTTTTCGCTCAAATTGACCTTTGTATTTGAACATTGCTTTCTGTTTGTTTGTGAGTCGAGTTTTCCTTTGCAAAGCAGATCGAGTTTGTTTGCAAAATGCTGGATTTGTTTGTTTAATTACATAATTCACTCCATAGTGTGCAATCCACCAGAAGCAAAACTGTGCAGATGTAGCATGTGAATGTTTGACACACACACACACACACACACACCTCAGCATATAGGCTAAGCAGCGCTGAACACCACGCCAAACTCAGAACTGTCCAGCTCTGCAGCTTTCTGAGCCATTACTGCTGCCTCTCCCAGACGAGACTCTTCACACAGAAACTGAAGAGAGAGAAAAAGACAGAGGAGATCACAAGATGGAAAACAACTCAAACACAGCAGGCGAAGATCAGATACGCTGATACCAAAAAGACGCTAGAGAGACTGGAGGATGGAGGTTATGAGGCTCAATGAACCTCTGCTGCTTAAGGATATAGTAACGATTACTGATTCATTTCAGTGATAAAGTATGTGGTTTGTAAGAGATGGAAATGGCACAATCATATTTATATTTTTAATTTATGTTTTTACTCATTTTCAACATGACTCGGATCTAGTACAATTCATCCCTCCATATTGGTCATGATCATTGTAGAAAGTGAGTATCACCAACTACACGTAATGCTCATAGACCAGCTCTACACACCACTGCAGCATCAGACAAATCCCAGCCATCATCACACACTGTTCCCCAATGACCATCATGATGAACCTCCACTCTACCAGCACAGCCTGTACGCAAGGAGCAAGTCTTTTCCATACACATTTTATAGGTATTTTATGCTCTCAACTTTTTTTTTGCAGTTCACTGGTTCTGCAATATGACATAAATTTTTCTATTTTTTATCAATTCATATGAGGTAATTAAAAATGCATGTATAATAATTATGCAAAAAAATAGATAATATGAAAGCACAGGATTAAAGGATAAAATAAAATGGTGCCAGCAGCATCTTGAATATTATTTTTATGTGAACAACTTTAGTATTGAATTATTAACTTAAAACAAAGATATAAGTACAGAGGAAATATGATAGGCTACAGTGAACAAAAACAAACTAAACATAGTAAAGCTTTTAGAGCCAGCAAATAAGAAAGTAAATAAATAAATAAATAAATAAAACCAGTAAGAAATCTGAAAGGAGGAAGGAATCAAGGTAAATACTGAACTCTACTTATATATTTTGACAGAAACTGTTTGGCCCTTTAACTGAACGGGAATCCTCCTCTACCTTACAGAGACACTTTACTGAGGAGACACACACATGATAAAGTGCTGACAAAGTCCAGCTGTCATGAGAGTCAATGTGGGAAACACAAAGTCTGACACCGCAGAGAAGAGATGACAAACACTGACAACTACCCTGGCTTGAGGAGCACTGGGTGTTAATTATGCTAGGAAAACATTTATACAGCAAACAACAATTTGTGAATAGAAAAACAGAAATATATCACAGAAATGTATTGATTTTTTTATTTTTCTGGACAAAAAACACAATGTGTTGAAATAAATATTTTCAGCCTTCCCAATTTCCCCCCCAAAATAAAATAAAATGTCCATGCACATAGTCAGTCTGATTTAATCCTTTAATAACAACAATTAAGCAAATCTAAAACAGATACATGAAACACACAGAGTCTCTATACAGTATATTAAAAAGCTCTGTTATAAACACTGAAGATTTAAGCTCAGAGTTCATGCCATGTGTTACTTTCTGACTGTCAGAAACTCCTTCTGCAGAACATTAAGTGAACATGCTTTTCTGATAATTGCTCACAGCTGCTGTTTGTTAACATATTTCCCAAAGTAAATTCCAACAACTTTTAGCAAAATATAAAAGTCCACCAGCAGTGGGTCTGCATTTAAGAGGAGTTTTATTTTTATAAGTTGAAGGTGCTGTGAAATGTTAAAAACTGTTGTGGTGGAGGCTTAAAGGTCAAGAAAAATTTTGTTTTTCCTCCTCAAATTTCCAAGGCTACATGATAGAAATGTATTAATTCAGAGAAATAGGAAAAAAAGAAAAAAGCATGGTCTGCAAAAACACCAGGAAAAAAAAATCTAATATTTTGAAAGCAATGCATTTTTTTTTCTCAGAAATTATAGCTGAATTAGAAGATTTGTATGAAAAATGCAAAACATAAGCTAAAACATACAGTATATAGGATCTTAAACACCTAAACTCTGCAGACCACTTAAAACTGAAAATTGATTTGCTGCAGTGGGTGTGGTTTGAGTTATAAAGTCCCTCCCTGTTTTCCTGGCTCCTCCCCCACATCATCATAGTCTGTTATTAAAAAACAAGAGCAAATTCATGTATCAACATGATTTTAAAAGTATTATAATGAACACAATGTTTTCAGTCCATTTAAATTAGCTATTGAGACAACAGAACAAGAGAAATTTATAATATAAAGCTATTATAAGGACTACACCATAATTATTAAGTAAAAAAAAGTGTCAATAACGTACCAGATATGTCACTCATATATTCTCTGACATTCTTCACATCATCATACTCCTCCTGAACACCCTCTAATATAAATGTGTCTATTATTAATTACATGCAAAAAGTCTTCATACTTTACATGCTACTATAATTTGACAAAAAAATAAATAAGAAAAAAACCCTGTTCTAATAAGTGTATAATTGAAACCCACACCTGCTTTATCATTGGAGAACTGTCGTACGATGACGACATCATCATAGTTTTCTGCTAAACAAAATAATGAAAAATTATATAGATGTATTGTGTTAAGACCTAAAAAAATAATTAAAAGAAATAAACCTGTATCATGATGTCTCCGTTCAGCATTGATTACATCATCATAATTCTCTGATGTGATTTGTTGCTTTTCTAAATAATTTAATAGAAAAGAGAGAATAAACAGAAACTAATTCACAGGCCAAATAGATAATTAAATGAAGTGAATTTCTGTGATCAGTCACTGACCTGTTGGGCCTTCAGTGGTGCTGACGTCATTATAGTAGTCAGCTGTGACTCCTACTACAGATTTTGATGTGAAAAAGAAAATAAACACATACATAAATACCAACATACATACAGTACATACTATTATTACTATACAGTACATACATATTATTGCATATTATTATTAAATACTGCTAAGATAACTTTTTTTATCTTAATGTGTTTAATTTAACAAACATACATACTTTTCTGTATGTAGCGGGTAACATTATTATATTTCAGTCCTCTAACCTGAAAGAAGCTCATCAGCATCTTCATACCCAGAATGCTGTTCGGTAGAACGGACACTTCCTGTTAGGAAGAAGCAGAACTATCAGATACATGTTCACAATCACAAATCAGCCAAAACCCCCATATGCTTTGGATCATTTCAGAATCAGAAATCAGAAAGAGCTTAATTGCCAAGTGTGCTTGCACACACACACACAAGGAATTTTTCTTGTAAATGAAGCTTCCAGTGCACACATATAAATACAACAATAAGACACATATAAAATTTGAAAGGTATAAGACACAGATTAGGCATATTTACAGATATTAAAGGGATAGTTCACTTTGAAATTAAATTTTGGTATGTTTTAGCTTACCTGAAGGGCATCCAAGATGTAGGTG